>NC_089743.1:80427470-80457470 GCF_040412425.1 Macrobrachium rosenbergii
CTTTGTACCGGCATTTTTAATCGGATTTAGCATTTCAGAGATAATACAAGTTATCCCAGGATTCTAAACGGACCATTAAGTACACCAGCACCTTTAGATGAGATACGTGACTGGAAGTAACTGAGGTTTGTTATGGAATCTATGTATGTGATCAGACAGACTTAAAAGCTCCACGTGGTTTACAAAGTAATTATCAAAAGAAAAGGTTTCAGTTCCTCCACTCATAAGAGACGATTCATTAACTTATTCTCCGTAGAGGCATATATATATATATATATATATATATATATATATATATATATATATATATATATATATATATATATATATATATATATATATATATATATGTATACTAATCTTGCAAATAACTTTAAAAATTAAATAACCTCAAGTGGTTCAAAAATCTAACAAGTTAATTAGAAAAGTCAGATTACGATGAAATGCATAAAAGAAGTTTTAATTAATCCGCGCCTAGCAAGAAACGCCAGGTGCGTCTACGAACCACCTGTGAAGGGAACTCTTAAATCTGTGATTGATGAAGCAGAGAGACGCAAAGGCCGGGGTCTGGGGCTCTAAAGAATAAGGTGGTTAGGTGAAAAACTTCTGATCTAAAACAGTCGTTGGAATGTAGGTACTGTAGCTGGCAGGAGCCAACATCATGAATGAATCGTACAATTTAGGTTTTGAAGCCAAACACCGACAAGACAAGCTTAAACATCTAAAAGAAATCTAAGGGAAACATAAGAGAAGACACCCAGTACGATATCACTGACAGAACAATGCTGATGAGTAGGGCTAGACTAGGCACACTAGAATTAAACGATGGGAATAGGTTACAAGGAGAAGATACGAAAAGTTTGTGTTGTGAAAAAATAACTGATAATTTACAACATTTCTTCCTCTATTGCCCAGCAAATAGTGATATTAGAAACAGACATAGATTGGTGCAGCTGCCATATCAGGAACTATTTGCAGATCTATCAAAAGAAAAAATTTAAAATAGGGAAAAATTTATAAAGATAAATATGTTATCACTGAGATAATAAACTTAAGCGAACACAAGCAAAGGAGAAACAGAGTGAGCACGGGAGCCGCTTCAAAGGCAAATCCAGTCTACTACTACTACTAAGACAGTGCAAAGAAGTTGGAGTGGCTGGACAGCATGATAAAGCGATCCAGAAAATGAATGACATGAAACACAAGAATTAAAAGTGGAACTGGGAGAAAACCCCACAGCTGCACTAAGATGTGACATTTACAAAGGTCAGCCAGCAACACTGAAGAAAGGAAGCGGGGAATGGAGTCAAATAAAACCGCAGGAAAAAAAAAAGTTTGGTGCAGCTAGGGAAGAACAGAAAAGAATAAAGAATTTAGGCCAAAGGCCAAGCGCTAAGACCTATGAGGTCATTCGGCGCTGGAGTGAAAATTGACAGTAAAAAGGTTTGAAAGGTGAAACGGGGAAATTCTCGCAGTTCCACTATGAAACAATTGTTAGGAGTGGGTCGTGGAGAAGACGGAAGAAAAAGAATATGACCGGAAGTACAGTAAAAGAAATGAAAGGGGTTGCAGCTAGGGGCCGAAGAGACGCTGCAAAGAACCTTAAGTAATGCCTACAGTGCACCGCAAGAGATGCACTGACGGCACTATCCCCCTCTCCGGTAATGGCCAGGGAAGGGATGCTGCAAACACCATTTACTAGTGCCTACTGTGCACTGCATGAGGTGCACTGACACCACTACTACCAACCTTCAGGGGGAGAACTAATTTCGAACCAATATTTTTCTCCGTTAGTTTGTTCAGCTTGTCGTCGTTCTCAAATCTTGGATATGGAACTCTTCCGCCATCCTTAATCATTTTAACAGTTTCTTTTAAATAATGAAAAAAAAAAGTGCGTCATCTCTTAGGAAGAGAAGCATACTAAGGTTTTTCCGTAAATTTTGAATTGGAAAGTTCAGTCTGTCTCAAAATTCTCGTTGAAAATCATTAAATGTATAAAACAAATACCTAAACAATTGCGTAATAGTTACCTAGCTTCATGTTCTGAATTAATGAGAAAAAGGAAGACTGTGAAGCTTTTCCAAAACTTCCATCGATTTAGAATCGACACAAGAAAACACCGCTGGAACGGTTAACAAAGTTATGTCGCTTCCTTCGGGGTTAAACTACTTCTCTGTTAACCGCCGCTCCCTCGGCCCCCCCAAAAACAACCCCACGCTCTTTTATCACTTTCCTTCAAGAATGGTCTACATCAGGATGTCAAGATGCTCGTCCCTTACGTCTCCTCATAAAGACAAAAAAATATCAGAGTTGATTAAGTTTTACTCTCAACTCGCAGTCGAAAAAAGAATTTATGAAATATGTGCATTTCTGACCTTTGGTTTTTTTTCATAAGAGAGGCCGCATATCATAAAAAACAAACAGTAACTCTCAAAATCATCATCATGGTAATAACTCTGAATATCCTTTGACCTTTGACAAAGTGCATAACAATACGAGTATAGATATTAGTATAAGCGGGGTACAGTGTAGGCACTTGGAAGGAAGATCTTAAGCCGAATGTCTCCTGAAACGAAAAATAACAAGGACAACATTCAGCGGAGAGCTGAAGGTTGCTTTGAAGTGTTCTTGTTATATAAACAACAAGGAAACAAACGTGGCAGCCACGGCGCAACAACTTCTCTGCGTTCCTCAGATGTACGAATAATGTTGAGTCCTTGCGTTCTCTGCAAAGACGGATCGTACGAAAACAGATGAGAAAAATAAACAATCAGAATTGATGTTGTGGTTCGATATTGAACAATACATCGAAAAATTTTTTAGTTATTACAGCGTTACAAAAGACGCAAATCCAAGCGTTGGCAACGCCCAAGTATCTGCTAGAGCAATTACTTGCATATTTGGTATGCGCTCAACGCGCAAAGAAGCTACTGACCTTAACCTGGGAATAATCTTCACACCTCTTTTAAGCTGGGAGATTCGGAACTGACGACATAATAACGAAGTGTCGAATAAAGGGAGATTAAGGCGTCAATGGAAATACAAGAGAATGTAATGAGTGGAAGGGGCGTGTGGATTTATGGGTGTTGCAAGGCCTTTAACTATACATAGAACAGAATATAGAATTTAGGCCAAAGATCAATTGCCTGATACCTATGAGGTCATTCAGCGCTGAAAGGGAAACTGAAAGTAAGATTTGAAAGATGTAACGGGAGAAAAACCTCGCAGTTGCACGATGAAAATTGTTAGAGAAGGTGGAAAGTCAGTTGTTACACAAAGAATATGAAAGAAGGTACAGTAAAAGGAATGAAAGAGGTTGCAGCTAGGGGCCGAAGAGACGCTGCAAAGAACCTTAAGTAATGCCAACAGTGCACCACGTGTGGCGCACTAACAGCGCTAGCCCCCCATCCCCCCGGGGTTTAACTATAAATGCGAATCATTTAAAACGAAATGAGATATTTAACATCTGTTAATCAGATGTGAATTCGCTGCCCCAAAAACCACTCTGGGCCGCTAATCTGCAGAACTTCTTGAACGCGTGTTGCCAACACTTACTTGACTGCGTTGTAGTTGGGAATCCTCCGAGACTGTGTGGTATTGGTAGCGGGATAGTCATTTCAACTCTATTCACTGTTAGTATAAAGAAATCTCAAAAATAAATAAACGAAAAGTGTGAGCCTGAGTAGAGCATATATAAATGTAGGGGTTTAATGAGTTTATATGTTTTGAAAGTCTACCTTAAGGTTTTTCTTCTTTTGTGTTGACGCTTACAATTTTAAATGTATAAGTGCTGGTGTCTACACGTGCAAACAGAATTATTTCCGTGACTGTTATCAGATGTTTAAATGAATACGGTGAGAAAATACTCCAAGAAAAGGAGTTAACGCTGTCTACTAGGTAAACTGGTTTCGTCGCGTACTCCAAAATATTACTGGTTAATATCTAGTTTATTCGTCTAAAACTAGAATGGATTTAAGACGTTCTGTTTTAATCTAAATTGTTTGCAATTTTCTCAGTGAATATTGTGCATAATCATCATGCACTCTCATAAGCCTAAAAGCTACCAGCTTGACAATGATATTTCCCCAGAACAAAGTACTCGTAAGAAAAAGAGAAAACTGTGGGGAAAGTTATTAAGAGGAAATCGATCTACCATATAATTAACGACAAATATTATCAAAATAATGAGGGGCAAATGAATATAACCCGCAATGTACAAAATTTTCAAAAATGCCAGTGAAGTTTCTGAATGTGTCCTCGAGCAAGGGAACTAAAACGCAACATGCCAAAGGCCGTGGTACTGTACAGAGGCTGGGGAAAAGCGCGATGTTTGAGTACATTGGCCTTAAGGCTTCAAACGTCGAGCATTTCTGGGGCTGACCTGGCTTTCAGGTAATGAAGGAAAAGAAGAGAAGACGCCTTGGATATTTTCTTTACTGCTTCTCTTGCAGATGGTTCGTCATTAAGGAAACGAGATGAAACGTATATTCACTGATGTAGTTCGTCATTAAGGAAACGAGATGAAACGTATATTCACTGATGTAGTTCGTCATTAAGGAAACGAGATGAAACGTACATTCACTGATGTAGTTCGTCATTAACTAAACGAGATGAAACGTATATTCACTGATGTAGTTCGTCATTAAGGAACCGAGATGAAACTGCTGTAAAGTTGATATATTCCACAACCTCTTCAAGTAATTATCTTAAATCCACGACTTCCAGTCATTTCTTAACTAGTACACAAGACAACGGTAATTTAACGTAGACGTAAACGCAAAGTACCCAGGAACGGTTTTAAAACATCACCACACACGAAATGACCATATTGTTGATTGAACAGGGCAAAAAGGACTCTCCTCTATAATTCAGCCCAAAAAACAAAATAACCCCGAACGGCGAGTCTTCCCGGCTAATTTTAACTGAATGTTTGGATTCGTTAATACCCAGTGTGTACACCTGTGTTGGGCCTGACCCAGTTGGTATGGTTCGGGCATACAACTGGGGATGTAAAGTGTTCTCTTGCTAAATGATATTAAGTTTTCTCAAGGTACGAATCAGGTTTACTTTACTTCTTCATACGAAATCTACCACTCCTCATTACATATTACTATGTTTTGATTTGAAAGAAGCTTCAACTCGTCCCATAAGTTTCTCACAGGAAGCTTCCAGCCAAGTCAACGATCTCTCTCTCTTTTCCTCTCTGGCAATCATCCGATTAACTGTAACTCGCAACCTTCCAACTTTAATTTTTTCATCTTCTCTTTTATCTTGACAAACTGCATTCCTGTTCAGTCACTCTCTTCGCAACTGAGCATCTTAAATGTTGTCTCCATACCTTCGTTAACGTTCAGGAAGGTGGAGATTGTTTAAGAACCGGTAACAAAAAGATGTCAGGTCAGTGACCCATACTGAAATGTATGTTGCCGGTGGAGAATCTAAAAAAACGGGAAATCTCCTTCTCAAGTTTATGGACGGGGAACATTCAACTCTGCATATGGAAAATAGTATAATGATTTACTTAATAAACGCTCAGTTTTCACAGATTTGTCTTGATGTTGACGTTACGACCTGAAAATCCCAAGGTTAAGACACCCCTTTTGTATGATGAATAGAGTCATATGCCTATTATCAACTAATTAATGTTTTTAAATTCCGTACTTCATTATCTAAAGATTGGCGATGTTATGTATACCTTAGTTTTACCAGACCACAGCTGATTAACAGCTCTCCTAGGGCTGGCCCGAAGGATTAGACTTATTTTGCGTGGCTAAGAACCGATTGGTTACTAGCAACAGGACCACAAACAATGGAATCGAACCACATTATGGCGAGAAAATGAATTTCTATCGCCAGAAATAAATTCCTCTAATTCTTCATTAGCCGGCCGGAGACTCGAACTCGGGCCTAGCGAATGCTAGCCGACAACTCTACCGACTCCCCTAACGAGGAACTAATAATGGTGAGCTTATCTAATTGACATACTGACTTTTTTCAAGGAACATCTAATTGGCTATTTTACTAAAACGTCACCGAGTCTATCTTTTTTATTTTTTTACCTGAAGTATGGTATGCACAGTGGACCCGGATATGGATCCACTCTAAGGATTTCAAGACTCGGCCCTTGAGTTGTTATTGGCAATTTAATTTATCCTTTTCACAGTGGTGCTCTAACATATCGGTACAAACCTCTCTTTATCTCTAACTCAATTACTCTCTCTCTCTCTCTCTCTCTCTCTCTCTCTCTCTCTCTCTCTCTCTCTCTCTTTCTCTTTCTCTCTCTCTCTCTCTCTCCACACACACACATATATATACACATACAAATATATCTTGTGTATGCATGCATAAATATATAAACGCGATGCGTTTTTGTTGATCTATGCAGCGAACTGGATACTCTGTGGCCGAGAGCAGTCAGGGTGCATGAGGCTAACAACCTCACTCTAAAAAGATTTGCTGAGTATCTGAAGGTTAAAATTCCCCCTCAATATATATACATACATATATATATATATATATATATATATATATATATATATATATATATATATATATATATATATATATATATATATATATATATATATATATATATATATTTATAACATTTCACATCACATGATGCATTTTCAAGGCTAGTAAATTACATACATACACAAATAATATATATATATATATATATATATATATATATATATATATATATATATATATATATATATATATATATGTATATATATATATATAATCTTCTGTATAATAAAAGTGAATGTTTGAAAGTTTGTCTGCTGGCAAATCCAGACCACTTAACAGACCCAGACCAAATTTTGCACATGGTCCCTATGTCACTCCAGAAAGGTTATAACTCAAAATCAAACCCGTACCCTGTGACAGACATACAAACACAGACAAAACAAATGAAATTTTCTTTTTTACTAGTGCTGTTCACCTTTTCTTCAGTAACTTTTACGGGAGTCACCACCACCTTTTCTGTCGGTGACGTCATTAAACACCTCCCACTGCAAACCCTATAATCAGTTTAGTACATCCAAAAAATTAAACAGATGTGTTCGATCGTGTTAGAATGACTTTCATTCAGTCTTAAACCAATGTAATTCAAAATATAACTTCTACCACCACACCAGTCAGCCACAGAAAAAGGTTGTAACAGACCAAATGCTTCTGTGACAGACCTACCCCCTCATTAAAAAACTACTCCCGCCGAAATTACCACATTTCCTTCAGGGTTCATCTTAAGCCAAACGTATCTTAATCATACCCTACCAATAAAATACAAATTCTTAAGTACCCTGTGGTATTACCATCATCACATGTACAAACAAAAATAGGCAGAAACCACGTCTTGAACGTGCTCAAACTTAACATGACTAGAGGACGGTTATTCAAACATGTGGCTCACTCAATGAACAAACTGCCAAAATAAAAAATAAAAAAAACTCAGAAAACACACTTCAAGTCACTGACTTCCCCCACAACCTGCGTGCTGGGCAAAGCAGCAAAGTCTATAGTGGAGCAGTTTTCTTATCAGTAGGAGTGGAAATTTCCATTCCAATATCAAGACTTTCAACCTTCCCTTCTACAGCTTCGAATTTTGCCATATCTCGGCTACCATCTGATCGAGGACGTTTGTTGAACATAGTGATAACAGTAATTAAGAACGTACGCGGGACGTCAATTTCGGCAGTTTGTCCATTAAGGCATATATATATATATATATATATATATATATATATATATATATATATATATATATATATATATATATATATATATATATATATATGTCTGCGTGTACAAGTTGGCGGGTATGAGGGATTTTTTTTTGTGTAGACTTTTAAAACTGTACACGAGTATATTGCATTTATTATAGTTAACACATTGCTGTGATTTTTTCCGACACACACACACACACACATATACAGTATACTATACATATATTATAAATACATGTATATATATACATATACATATATATATATATATATATATATATATATATATATATATAAGTGAAATACTCAGTATTATTTTATTTGCGATGTAATAATTGATAATATTTAACGTACGCTTGCAATATGTGTATGTAATGTATATGTATATGTGTATGTAATGTATATGTGTATATATATACATATATAATGTATATATATACACATATTGCAAGCATACGTTAAACATTACTTCAATTATTACATCGCAAATAAAATAATACTCAGCATTCCACTTTACTGTGATACACACACACACACACACACACACACACATATATATATATATATATATATATATATATATATATATATATTAGTCTGTGAATACTGATCAAAAAATACAGCAAACATTTCCTAACTTTTAAGCATAAACGCCAGTGTCAATGTAATGGATTGACACAACTGAATAAAAATTGATTTCCAGACTAATTTAAATAAGTAACCTAACCATTTAATAACCACTACTTTGTTTACTCGTTCTGTGCATATATGTAAGTATACTATGCAAAGAATCGCATACATACATACATAAATAACCATATCAGTACACAGGAACGGGGTTAATAAAATAAATAAGAATAGGAAGAATCATGCGGAAATATGTCCCGAAATGAATCTAACTGATGGAAATTCACGGCTCCAAAAGAATATATATAATTATAATAATGGATATACTGGAAATGGCGAATAATAATGGTTATACTCGAAATGGTAAAAAAGAATTTATCAGTACAGATGGAACAGTAGACTGATGGATGTATTTGTGAGACGACGAGTGGCTGAAGGCATACCTGATCGTTACCGTAATGAGAGAATATGAAAACATATCTTTTTGTTATGGCTGAAGACGAGGAGCTTAAAATTTGCTATAAATGTATCCTAGAAACCAAGACAGAAAGAGAAGCAAGTGACGTGCAGCATAGAAGAAGTTGGACTGAAAAATAGCTAGGACACATAAGTAGAAGGGATACATGAGGCTTTGGGCAAAATTCAAGAATGGAGTCATAGAATTAGCAGGTTGGATTCAAGGGTATACTAGGGTAGGAAGAGAAAATAAAAGCATTAAGTGATGAGATGATGATGTTTCCTGGTTTGTAAAGGTAAAATGGCAAGTGGCAATCAGGCAACAGAATGGGAAATGGTGTATATGGTATTCAGGGAAAAAATGAGTTAACAAAGTTGGGGTACTGAGGAAAATCTAATGGTATATCTGAGCACTTGCTTCGAGGAAAATCATACGACAGTACATGCGGAGAGGAACATTCATTGCCTCGAGGAAAATCATACGACAGTACATGCGGAGAGGAAAATTCATTGCTTCGAGGAAAGTCATACGACAGTACATGCGGAGAGGAAAATTTATTAACAAATGTATCTTAATACGAACATTAACGACGCATAGCTGAAAGATGCATTAATAGAAGATTTATGACTACATTTGAGAATGGTCGTAGAGTAACTGCTAAGCATGGAAGGAGGTTAATAAAGAGGCTGAAGAATAAAGAAGTCCAAGAGTCGATGGGATTACAAATGAGAGGCAATGGTTATGTTACCAAAAATGTGACTAGGTGGTTGACCAGAAAATAAAGGTATGTGTGACTACATGAAAGGTTCCAAGAGAATGGACAAAAGGTAATAAATGTTCCTGTTCACAATAGTACAGGTGATAAAGGTCGCTGTAAAAATTAAAGCATAACATTACTATTTAGTAGGGAAGTCGTACAGTAGAAGTTTGATCGAGAAAGTGCAAACAAATGACAGTTGGTTTCATAAGGGAAGCACACAACTGGTTTATATAATAAGTTTGAAAAGGAAGGGGAAAAATTGTGTTTGTAGTATCTACAAAATTAAACCCATATACAAAGAGCAGGCAGGGGGCAGTGTGAAGGGGGCGGTAAAAGTATACCGTGGTTTAACTTGAACCACTGAGGGCTGATTAACAGCTCTCCTAGGGCTGAGCGAATGATTAGATTTATTTTACGTGGCTAAGAACCAACTGGTTACCTAACGCGGGACCTACAACTTATTGTGGAATCCAGAACCACATTTAACGAAATGAATTTCTATCACCAGAAATAAATTGCTCTAATTCTTCATTGGCCGGTCGGAGAATCGAACGCGAGCCTAGCAGAGTGCTAGCCGAGAACGATACCAACCCGTCCAATGAGGAACTGGGATGGCGGGGTGAATGGTGTAGAGGGTAACTTGAGTAGTGATTCAAAATAAGGTCAAAATGAAGCATCTGTCTGAGTAAAAGACGGAAAAGTGACTGGTTTGGAGTGTGAGTGAGTGTGAGGCAAGGGTGTGCGATGTCTTCATTATTAATATATCAAGGGATGGGAGAAATGAGAGGTCAGAGAGAGACATCTGCTGTAAATGCATAGTTGTGCGATTTAAAAATGGATCGTTATTGAAATGTACCGTGTCTGATGTTTGTTTGTAATTGCAGAATCTAGTGCAAGGGGAAGTTAAAAGTCAAAAATACAGGATTTTTGTTTTGTATTCGTAATTCAGACACTCGCATGTCTTGGGTTTGTCCTGATCGTGGGATGACTTCAGTTCTATTTGGTCATTATACTCGCAGTGATATACTGTAGTATTCAAAATCTAATCATATATAAATAAATACATAAATAATAACATATATATATATATATATACTGTATATAGTGTGTATATATATTTATATATATATATATACTATATATATATATATATATGTATATTTACATACATTATATAATTTATAATATATAAGTTATATATGTATGTATATATGTATATATATACACACACATATATATAGATATATATATACACACATAAACAATCTTTAGTATTAAACATACAACAAAACTAACACAAAGGAAAATAACGTCCGTCATCAAAATGGCCGCTAATGATCAAATACATATACCATAGCACGAACACCGTCTTTATCTTACAATCTGATAAATCTCCGATTATTTATTACTGTACGTTTTCGTCATATTCTTCTTGTATACGTGCTTCAACAGTTTTCCTACAAGTGCTCTGCATTCATTAACAAAACACTAATACTTATGCAAGGGCAAAAAACCAGTATGTGAAATAAGAACGCTATAACTTTGGTGTTTGGGTATATTGCCACATGAAAGAGGTATGTAATGAACTATTTGAAAACTGAAATCCTTACCTTTATTATGTACTTTTGACATTTTTGCTTTACTCTATTACAACAATCTCAGCGTCCAACAAGGAAGCCTCCTGTTTGAACTATTTCCTCAACTGGGTCTAAATTCTTTTGGATACATATTACTGTATCAAATTGTGTGCCGCTGTTGAGATACAAGCATATTCAATATATCTAAAGCCTTTACTTAACTTTTTATGCACATCATATTCTGTTTGAGTGATGTTATGAATACAGTTAAGGTTATGCCACTGAAACAGGGTTACAAAATCTGGTCCAGGGTCAGCGCTCACAGGATTACCAATACCCTACTTAAGATTTAAATCACTGCGCTTGAAATGTTCTCTCAATAAAAAAAAAAAAAAAACAAGCAAAACACGCATCCAAGTTTCTTCGGCGCAATCGAGATTTCTGTACAGCATATAATGCTGTATGAAACTCTCGACGCGCTGCAGTATGAAACTCTCAGCCAAGACTGGGCAGCGCTCAGCTGCTCCCCAGATGCAGCCAAGTGAAGATGCTTCGGCGCTGGCACTTCTAGCGGTGCCAGACGCACGATCCATGGCTAACCTTAATCTTAAATAAAATAAAAACTACTGAGGCTAGAGGGCTGCAATTTTGTATGTTGGATGATTGGAGGGTGGATGATCAACATAGTAATCTGCAGCCCTCTAGCCTCAGTCGGAGTGCATAAGTAACAGTTGATTTTGCATGTTTTTTTCACATTTTCCTTATCTAACATTTTTAAGGCTTCCTTGTTGTTAGTATTTATCCACCACTGCGCCTTTAACCTATTTCCCGCATGCAATATTGTGCTTCCTGGATATTAGGGACCTTTCTTTCCAGGACCTCTTGTACACCACCGATCCAGGGCCTTCTAGATCCTCCTATCCTCCTCACTCCTATACCAAATTATATACCCTTTTCATCTGATGCTATCATCGTTCATTCTTCCCAAATGACAGAACCACGTGAAAACATGGATACGTTGGATACGACCAATAACCCGTGCTACCCTTTCACACTTCTACGGGTCTCCACATTTCACAATCTTTCATTTGTTGTGGCGCTACACATACTCTGGAAGCAGGTCATCTTGACAGATTCAACTTTTTCCCTTCAAATGCATTCAGCTTTTACAATTCACTTTCATAGAGAGAGAGAGTTGGCTAAACAATCCCTTCATACTTTCCCACCTTGGCTTCCATAGACGCTCCAATACTGTTCTTAATTTTTGCAAAAATCCTTCCATTCTATTTGCTTCATCTGTCCTGTGATTTACGTCCTCGCTATCGTATTGCCATTTAATCACGCATCCTTGCACAAATTATCTATTTCCATTCTTCCACCATCCGTATCAACAAAACACCCTACAAACCCTATTTTCTGTACCATAAATCTGCAACATCCTCCACACTGTCTCTTATTATATCATGAGCTTTTTCTGGGCCTGGGTAATCCATGTCACAGTTTTTCCCTTACTTGCAAAATTCCCCCAAAACTGCTTTATAGCTAACATTTGATTCACGCACACACAATCTTCCTGTTTATACCGACACAGCTCTTCATTTATGAACCCCTGTCATCTCTCTGATTTCTTTAATAAAATTCTACTATACATCTTCCCTGATACACTATAATTCTTGCTGTAATCCCTATCACCCTTTTCTTAATTCAGTGGAACAATTATTCCTCTCACCACCATTTAGAAACAAAAGCCCCTTCACTCTGTTCATGATGCTTTTTTAAACCGATAATCTTATACCTCAATCCCTCGTCTTTTCTCAAAGGTCGTTCATCACTACATAAATGAAAAACGCAGAAACACACGTGGGGGACATACTACACCCTTGCCCAAGACCCGATTTTACATCAGATCGACGACGCCTCTCCTGCTCTCATATTTCTGCGCATGCTTTGCTTTCAGCCTAATAAAAAATCTTGCCTCCTACTTTACATACATATATACTACATTCTCAACATTACATCTTTATCAGTGTTATCCTGAATAAGCATCCTTTTCTCTTTATTCTCGAACTCATCACACAAATCATTCATTGTAAACACTTGATCCAAACATCGTCTTCCCGCATCATCCCTTCTGATATTCTGTCTATGTTTATCAACCAATAAATTACCACACATTTTCATATATGCTAAGTTACGTTATGTTTCTATAATTAACCCAATAACATATTACCACCTTCCTTTAAACTACTTCATCTAGTTGTACATTACTTACCCCGGTCAACCATTCACTTGCATTAGTATTACAATAATCTATCACCAAACATCCTATCAGCTATGCTTTATCTATGGTTTGGGCCGAGAATTAAAATAAACCCAGAAAGTCAAGTAAGAAATATTGAATATATATGTATACACTGTACACACATATATTTATATATATGTATATATACACAATGTATAAATTCATATAAACATATTTATATATACGTATGTAATGTACGTGTGTGTATGTGAGAGAGAGAGATCAATTTTTCTCGACAATAAAAGGAAATTGCTAGGAAGCAGACAAAGAAACGGGCAAAACCTGTCTTAAAGACAAAGAACTTGACTAGCTTGCAAGAACCTTCTCCAGATTATGCTCTCTTTGTCAGTGGTGATAGTTGTAAAAGGAGCAAATCTAGACTGAGTAACAATGAATATGAAGTCCGGGAGGTGGAGGACGCAATATGGAGGACTGAATGACCAGCAAATGCATGAA
Organism: Macrobrachium rosenbergii; assembly: GCF_040412425.1. Taxonomy (NCBI): domain Eukaryota; kingdom Metazoa; phylum Arthropoda; class Malacostraca; order Decapoda; family Palaemonidae; genus Macrobrachium; species Macrobrachium rosenbergii. Next base: position 80,441,383 of record NC_089743.1, read on the forward strand.
CAACATAGTCTGGACTGGATAAGGCGGCTGAAAAGGGAAAGGAAAATTGTAGGCGAATAAACAGGCCCATGAGGAACACCACTAGAGCAGCAGCAAAACGTAAAATATGAAACTTGCTATCAGCGGGTGATGCCAGACTGCCAAATATCTTGAGTCCTCAAAATCAACAGCGGAAAAAATTACAACAATAAATATCAGTAAAATGGTTAAGGTCTCAAGTGATTCTGCCATGCGGAAGCTATTACAGTGAAAGGGAGTTAGAATCAAGGTGTCTCCGAATGTAAGAGTGTGGTAAAGTTTCAAATACTTCAGAGATAACAGAAGTTCAAGCGATATGTCAGTAGTCTGAAGGGTAGGAATGGACATCTTGCTACAAGACGAGATGAATCAGCATGTTCTCCATAAAAAAATAACAATAATAACAGCAGAATGTGACAATCTGGCGCAAAAACTGCAAAGCACGGAAGTTACTTAGTTCTTGAATTCTTTAAGGCAACAAGCTACAGGGCAGTTTCGGGTCAAATGCCCTCCTGGTCTTCAAAAATGCAAGTGCCCCAGTAAACTGAAATATAAAATTTGGGCCAAAAGCCAAGCGCTGGTACCTATGAGGTAATTCAGCGCTGAAAATAATGTTGAAACAATTTTTAGGAGAAGGCGGAAAGTAAGATAGATCTAAGATATGAACGGAGGTACAGTAAAAGGAATGAAAGCGGTTGCAGCTAGGGGCCGAAGGGAAGCTGCAAAAAACCTTAGATGGACAGAATATAAAATTTTAGGCTGAAAGGAAAACTGAGAGTAAGAGGTTCAAAAGGTGTAACAGGAGGAAAGCCTCGCAGTTACACTATGAAATATTGCTAGAGGGTGGACAGTAAGACGCAAGAAAGAATATGAATGCAGACACAGTAAAAGGAATGAAAGGGTTGCAGGTAGGAGCCGAGGGGACACTGCAAAGAAACTTGAGTAATGCCTACAGTGCACCGCGTGAGGGTACACTGACAGCACTAGCCCACCTACGAGGAAGAGCCCCTAAATGCAAGGATACCGTACAGGGGGACCAGTGCAAATGAAATCGCTGATAAATGAGAGTGGAAGAGTGAAGCAGGATCAGTTTCATCGCAAGCTATGGATAAAATATGTCATATGAGAGTAAGGAAAGTTGGACAGGATTTTACTGAACACTTTTGTGGAGGAAGGCCAAACTTTATTTCTGGACATTACATAAAGTAGATCAAGTTTCCCCATGCATACATGTGAATCCGTGTATTTTCTACCCCCCCCTTCTCTCTCTCTCTCTCTCTGCCATATATATATATATATATATATATATATATATATATATATATATATATATATAATTACAATTAATAAATATATATGCATATAGTGTGTGTGTATGTGTATGTGTATTGCACATGCGTAAAGAAATAGGACATTTTCATGCTTCTTTATAGTAACACGTGCATCGAATTCTACGGAGAAAATTTCACTATTCATAAGTTTCCGAACCAATCCACGAAAAGCATCGTATAATTTCTTCTTACTATGTTTACGCTTTTTATTAACTGAAGTGCATCAACAATACCCGCACACACGAACACACGCACACATATAACCTCCTCTCTTGTTCTGTTCCCGAACAAGAGGCAACATGTGAGTGACTGCCTCGCCTTGCTCTTACCTCTCCCTCCCACTCCCCCCCCCCAACCCCAGACTCTTCTCCCCCCGAGTCTCACGAAGTCCACAGCTTGGCACTGTCGCCGAGGCATCTTGGCAACAGGTAAGGAGTGCCACCCGAGCACCGACACTTACTGGTCCTTCAGTAGTGCCAAGTACCATACACTACCACTTGCCCCCTCTCGTGACGCACTTCGCGAAAACATGGTAGCAGTGCCGATCCTTCTGCTGCTGCTCTCTCCAGCTCTTTCATTCTCTCTCTATTTATCTGTTCTGTTAGAGACGTGACAGGCTTGAAGAGAGAGAGAGAGAGAGAGAGAGAGAGAGAGAGAGAGAGAGAGAGAGAGAGAGAGAGAGAGCAGACTATGGTTGGCATCATCTTCTAGGCGAAAGATGAAACAGATTACCACAGAAAGACAAAAACAAGACGGTCGTTTTTACATTGAGAAATAGCCTGAGAGGTTAATAAGAAGAAGAAGAAAAAAAAAAAGAACAGCAAGACAACATTGCACGAATGCACAGAATGCTGCATGCCCAAGGCCGTTTTCAGTCACTGGCAGCTGCGTTGCATTAGGATAGCTACTGATACAGTTAATCTAATATATATATATATATATATATATATATATATATATATATATATATATATATATATATATATATATATATATATATATATATATATATTTATATATATTCATATATATAAACAAATGAAAAAATTGTTATATATAAACTTATGTGTATATTTATTTATATACACAAATTTATATAAATAATAATAATAATAATAATAATAATTATAATAATAATAATAAACTTTTTGTTATACACGTGACATTTTCATATTCACAAAATTTTAACTACACTCAAGAGGAATAATAAATGAGTCTCTGTTCCAACCCTAGCAGGGGCAAATACATTCATCTGTTACAATTCCCCTTGTGTGTAAGTTATTCCCAAGACATAGTTATCCGATTTTCAGCGATAGATTACTTTTAATTTTTCACTTTCACCCTATAAACGGGGTTTTGGTTAGAGCATTCTTTTGTTTACTCGTCCTAACAATCTCAGCTTCAATATATACAGAGTATATATATATATATATATATATATATATATATATATAACATATATATATATATATATATATATAATCAGGAAGCTTAAATGTCGTTTAATCATCCAGTTCACGCTACTTCAGGAATATCCCCGATGGGAAGGTAATGTGGCGAGGGATCGAGACCCGGCGGTACCGATCCATTTATCACTTAAAAAAATTCTCCTTCGGCGATAATTCCCCATCGGAGATATTCCCGAAGTAGCGGGAATTGGATATTAAACGACATTTGTAGCTTCACGATTGTATATCAATCACGGTGTGATAAAAATTGTTCGGATGAGTAGGCTCATGAATGCCCTTACCAAACCTTCCTTCAAAGGATGAAAGAAAGAAAGGGCAAGGGAACGGTTTAGTTTCCTATCTCGGAGAGAAATGCAACGCCCGCCCCACCCCCCATTACCCCGTCTTTAAGTGCAACGCCCGCCCCACCCCCCATAACCCTCTTGAAAGACAAGTCATTAAATGTACCATGGAACATGGAAGCAAGGATTAAATTTCACAACTTGCAGTCCAAAGATAAAAATGTGACCAAACAAAGTTGTTGGAAGAATGCTGGTTTGATTTGCTACTATTACTAGCAGTAATACATTATCCTTTGCAGTAGTGTTACTGACAATAACAGACGTTACTGTAGCACAAAGCCACAACAGAGTGGTCAAATAGATCAAGCTTTATAGCAAGAAAGAAAATGCACACACAAACAGCATAAAATTACCGTAAAAGTTCCATAGAGAGAAAACACGAATTCACGTATACAAACCCGACTGCGTGAGCAACTGAAATAACACAAGGGCAAAAATACTTGACATGAAATCTGATATAACTTTTAACAATACACATTAACCATGAAGCCATCACTGAGGTACGACTGACGAACAGAAACATTCTTCGGTGCCAAAGTGCTGTCTTCGCCTACTGGCACCCATGAGGGCAAGCAGAGAGGAAGTTGGAACTCCCCTTTGGGTCAAAAGACCATGCCACAATTCGCCTTCGTATTCATTTTTAATGATTGAATTGTTGTCTCATTATGACCTGACCACAGCCATTTTCGATACGTGAAAGAGAAAAATTATTTATTTCTCATCACTTTGATCCGCAAATATAAAGTACCTTACACATTAAGATTTTAGCATCTTTATAGTCGTTAATATCACTACTTTGGCAAGGCCCAGACAGATCGGTTATTAATTCATTACTGAGGGTTTTCCTGGCGTCATAACTTCATAAGTCATTGACGCCAGTAGGTACATATAAATACTACGTTGGGCATTTAGGGATAAGAGCTGTTATGTGATGAACTTGCGACAAAACTAATGTCAATCTTCTTCCTGCGATTTTGTGCTAAGTTTCAATGTATTACGAGTGAGCCCTATAAAGTTCACTTCAGCACAACGCTGCCTCACCTTAAATAGAGAGTGAGTTCACGTGCTTACTTACCATCTAACTCCTTTAATCAAGGGTGAGCACCTGTGGAACAAAGGCCCACAGCTGCTTTACTACGCCAACATAGCAGATGACATGGCAGCATGTCAATCGCTCTAACACACTGCGCCATTCACCTCTCCATTGCTCGTACTCTTGACATCAAGAAAATCATCTTAGCGTTTCGTTTCTTCTTATTTGTTATCGAGTGCAGAACACTTCAATACTTTTTCATCATTCACTGTCGACATACGCACCCTGATTCCCCTACCAATACAATGTGTCGTCTTATTATGAACAGGCATTTTAAGTTACAACTGTAAAGGATTTGTCTGCTTCACAGGAAGATTTATAACAATTCTTAATGTGACTTTTTTTTTTAAATTTCCCCTTATTGTCTGTCATTTCTCTGCATACTGAATAGAAGATTTGTTCTCAATCATTTGCGCGTTTCCTTCCATAACCAAAAGAATAATGTAACGAAAATCTGATCTCCGATATTTTTCACATTTTTTTAAAATTTCGCAACGTGAACATCACTGAGAAATTTCCAGTCAAAGAGAATATATAAAAACGAATTCTGGTAAGGATAAATGACAAGTCTAAATTAAAACATCGATTCGGACTAAACAGAAAAATGGTGGACTAAACAGAAAAAGATAGGTAATTTACACGACAGAGGATTTAATTGTGGACCAGCACTTCAATCAGGACGAGACGACTCACATCAAGAGAGTCAAAACAGCAGAGGCAAGTCCCCAGATATGGACAAATGACTTCCACAAGTCAAGAAGCACACTTTGAAAAATTCTATTCTGTCACCCATTTCCTATGATCATCACATTAACGGCCCAACAGCTTTAATAATGGAGTAATAATTCAGAATGTTTTAGATAATCTCTAAGAAAAGAGAAGCAGCAAGAAGAGAATGAAAAAGGTTGGCGACTGCTCAAGTAGGTCTTGGTGATCGGAAGGTTCTCACGGCAGTGTATTATCGGAGGATTTCCTCAATGCTCAACTTTGCAATTTTATGTTCCTAAACTTCTTTCGACTTAGTTTAACAAGACGCCAACAAGAGAGGTCTCCATCAACAACATCCTCGTGTCTCTTCTATTCTAGAAAATAGTCTGTCAGTCAATATATGAACTTTCTCTCTCTCCCTTTCTCTTTCTTACAGACAGAGGAACTGTGATTGTCATTCACATTATTGATTCCTTCTGGAGACAGGACACATCTCTAAATCTATAAATATCGTTACCTATTTACCTTATGATAATCAGCTGAATTTTCCTGGTGCAGTAATTGTCTCTCGTTTTTTTTTTTCATTTCTATCAGGATTTTCTTCTGTTCATTTCTGCTAATCATACACCTACTCTTGCCATTTAGGCTCACTATTTTCTTGATAAAGTCACCGTATTATTAGCATACAATCACTCTCTTATTCAAATTGTATTTATCTCTTTATTTTCCATTCTCGTCTACATTAACTTATCCAAGTTATCAATATATCACAGTTTTAATTTACATTTTTTACTTAATTTTATCAATATGTTCTGGTCATTTTATTTACACAGCTTTCCATAACAGAGCTGCTGTAACTAGGAGTTCAATCTGTTATTTCTAGTAAACATATGACCTCAGATATTAGTGCGCCCGGTAGGAAACCCTGCAATAAGACATTACATAATTCAACGCCTCCAAATTCTCAGCTGAATCCACTGGTTTCATAACAGCCTCTTTATTTTTACAGTGAATCTGACACCTGTTGGGACCCTAAAGAAGCACACTAGTGACACCGGGGGTGGGTGGGGGTAGCAGCCATGGGGGGTGGGGCTCTGCAACTCGCCCACCCACCATACCAACGACCATCCTCAGGGCTGTAAATCAGATTAGCATCCTTCATCCCACTGCTGCCACTACAAATCCTCGGCCGCTGAAAAACTGCTGGTTTTCTCAAGAATTCCACGGTGAGTACTTCAGGCTCTTTCTCCTTTGTTCATACACGGATTGCCCATAATTTCCGTCTTGTCTTCACTTATTTATGTATGTATGCATGCATGTGTATGTATGTATGTAAGTATGTATGTATGTATATATATATATATATATATATATATATATATATATATATATATATATATATATATATATATATATATATATATATATATATTTACTTGTCACAGCTTTTGTTAACTTTAAAGTGCTAATTTTCTGGAATGAAACCAATAGCATTTCAGTATTATAAATGGTCAATGTTGCTCTCGACTGTAAACAGTTTATATTATTCACCATGAGCGACACAATCAGAAACGTTTGCGCTCCTGATTGATATCGTCAAGGCCTTCATTTTTTGGCCATTCCAAATAATTTAAGTGTAGAATCATTATTTCAAATCAACTGGAGACTTTTAAATTCAGACCTTCTTCTTTATCGTCATCACATCATTACCACATCAAATCCTCCCAGCCCAGTAAGAAAAAAATTATATGGCCTTTGCTTCTTTGACTAGATAACTATGACAAGATGGCAGAATCTTAATTACATGTTTTTTATGTAAGCAATAAAATATTCCTTTTCCAGATGTCCACCGAGGCAAGAGCATCACCTAGTGGTGGTCGGGATAGTGTGGAGAGCCTTCCCACCCAGCCCTACCCACCCCACTTTTATCCAGCTCCCAATTATCAAGGAGCACCCCAGCCACCATGGATACCTGGACAGCTCCCTCCAGGAGTGTCAGGCCCATGGCCTGCACCCTGGGCATACCCTGGACCTCCTCCTGGATGGTCTCCCACAGCATCTGGAGGAAAGATAAGTCCTCATAGCAGCACGGTTCCCATGCCTTCAGATGAATACACTGTGGACACGATGAGACGAATCTACAACGACGACGATGGTCGCATAGAGATACAAAGGGTAAAAGTGCAACGACGTCAGCCAGAAGGTTCTCCAGCTGTCATGTTTCCACCCCCTGGTGATCCGAAGAGTCTCGTCCCCGTTGGCTCTTTTCCTCTCAATGAAAAGAGACCACCACCACGAAAGAATAAAATGAAACGACAGATGGAACTCATGAAGTCTCTTCAAGGACAACAGGGATCTTATCCCTGGTATCCATATATGCCATGCATGCCATATCCTTATCCATATCCATACTATTATGGAGGAGGATGCGTGTGGCCTGGGGGTATGCCTCCACCGCCAATAACTCCATGGCCTGGAAGTGATGATAGTGAAAGAACAACATCCCGCCAAGAATCTCTTCCAGCAACGCTAGATTCCCAGCGCCTTGAGTCTCGTGTATCAGTGACATCTAATAATTCTCATTCCCCAATTTTTCAACGGTCCCCATCACCAGCAGCTACAACTCATAGCATTGCACCATCTGACAGCATATCAGTGCGTGGCTATAAAGTTGAAGATTCAATGAGTTTTAGTATACGTGGACCAACACCACCTCCTCGCAGGAGTCGGGGACTTACAGACAAAAAGCTGCGAGCTATAATGGCTCCAAGTGATGATGTATCAGAGGCAGGAGATAAGAGTTCCATTATTACTACTAGTACTGACATTGTGCCATATCAAAAACCACCTCGAAGAAAACGAAAATCAAAGATGGCAAGCATTAGTGATGTAAGCTACTTAGACCAAAAAGACACTGATAGTCTTAGTGACCGAAGCAGTATTGCATCAGAAATTACATGTGATGATTCAAGACTAAATTCAGAACTTTCATATGCATTTAGAAAGTTTGAAAAATCGGTAGATGTGTTTAAGTCAAAAGTTTCTGTTGAGTCAACACCTGTTAACACTCCACCTCGATCACCTTCTCCCATCATTTTGCATTCCAAAGATACCGCTGTCTCTATAGAGGATAACATTAGGATTCCACAGTCTGAGGACACTGTTGGTGAGGATACAGACACTTATATTGTCAATAATACAGATAATCTTCAAGATAAGCAACCATCAACTGTATCATTTTCATCTCTTCCACCACTGGAAACTGTTCCATCTGATTCTACATCACTATCTGCACCTACAAAAGAAGAAACTGCACAAGAAGTTGATGAATCACATCAAGAAAAGAGTTTACAGAAAGCGCCAACAACTGCCTCTGAAGATAATGCAAGTACTTTATTGGAACCCACTGATGGAGTCTCAATCCCAGTTGAGGGAACTGATACAACATCCACAACAGCAGCTGATATACCAATGCAAACTGTTTCCCAGTCTATACAAGAAACAGTTGCATCTACTATAGAGTCAAATGCCACGGCATCAAACATACCGTGCACCTCAACAAGTGATACAATAGTGCCCTCATTGTCCATATCTACAGACAACTCTCAACTGCAAACAGAAACCAAAGAGACAAAAGAAAAAGATTCTTCTCAGTCAACTCTTGCTGGGAAACTTGAAGTGACTGAAGCAGAACTGGACGTGTCTAGTGGCCGAGACTCAAGGCTAAGCTCAAGTACTTTCTTCTCTATTCGTCCTTCTGATGACCCTCTCCACATCGACACAGATTCCACTGACATCTTGCTTCCAACTACTGATGCCACCACTGCAGACGAGGTAAGCATATTAGAAAATGATTCCTTACCTGGAATTTCTGTAGCTTAACAATGCACTGTGTCAGCTTAAAAGCGTCTTTTCTATATATGGTATAACTTCTTATACCCTCTGTTCAAGGAGACAAAAATGGATGTTGCCACTGGGAAGAGCTGATATAGGCTAACACTCAAGGCTAAATGGTATGAAGGTCATGGCAACTATTTAACAAAACCCTCAGTCTGGGAGCTGATATACATGATAATGCTAAATATGTCTGTGCAGCCAGGAATGTCAACTGAAAAACACCTGAATATGGAACTTTTAGTTGGTTTAATAACTTGGTTTGTTTGATTCAGCTGCCCAAGGATGGTCTAACATTTTAAGAGTTAGGCCATAATTTAACACACTTATCATCAAAATTATTGACAGACAAATATTCATAAAAAAAACTCCTAGGAACAATTTGGTGCTCATACAACAATGATTATCTGCCGTTAGTTTCCGTCAGTTCCTTGGCTTCAAAAGCATTTGGCTAATAGAGGTCACATATTTCACTCAAGTTCTCAAATATCAATACTGCAGTCCTGGGCTCTGAGGGTTAGACAGCATTAATTCTGTATGAATAAAACTCAAAATTGGGATTTGAGTACCAAAACTGAACTAATATTCACAAAGCATATTCATGTCAAATTTTAAGGATCAGTCTGTCTGAGTTCTTATTCATTTAGATAAAATTTTCATGGTAATTTCCTAGCATTCCTTAACAGGAATCAGAAATAAAATTATTAACAAATCTATGAATAGGTTACAAATTTTGTCAGATAAACAGGTAATGTTTCATTAATAAATGCAAAGGCTGACAAAATCTACACCAACATTCAACTAATTAATTGCATATTTCTTGTCTTTATACATACTACTTAGGATCTCCTACTGTTGTAATCTTAATAATAATAATAATAATAATGTAGACATTTGTTCAACAAAAAGATTTAAAATAGAATCAAGTGCAATTCATGAGATAAAACACTGGCAAAAGGTATTCTTTATTTTTCCTTAGGGTGGTGAGGGAACAGATTGGACAGCGAGCAGCCCAGTGGCAGAAGATACTGAGAGTTATCAGTGGGTCTTACAGCAGCCTGGGGAGATACCAGATCTAACATGTTCAACTGCTGATCGTGAAGATGAGAGACGTAATGCGTGGCGCGCTGAAGTTAGGTACGGTTCAAACAGTTTCACTCAGTAATGCAAATTAATTTCGTAATAATTTCCCACAAAACATGATAAAAGAAGATTACAAAAAAGCCATTTAACAGTATCAACTACATCATGACCTTGATATGAATTTCAGCTTATGGCGTGCACGCTTGGTGGTGTCACTCTGCCGAGGCAGAGGACTTGATCGCCAGGATTGGGCCACATTTCACTTGCTAGTCCATCATCCTTTAACATTAGACTTGAAACTATCCATGTTGCATGCACCTCGTCTCTGTGTTGCAAATTCAACCACTGGAGCAGCACTTGTAAGAGTTGCACTTATCCACCTAGCTCAGTATGGAGAAACGCTTCTGCAACCAGAAGCTAGTCGACAACTAGGCTGGAGATCTATAAAAGTTGATCCTAACCAGTCTTGGGCACCAGTCAAGGTATTCAGTTAAAAAATCTGATGCTCTTTTATTGTAGTTATTGTGAATATTTACATGTTACACTGTGCATAAAAACACTCAGTTTTTACTTTGAAAACACACTGAGACACATGATAAAGTCTTCTTGCTGGTATAGTAATGATGTAGGCATTTTTTCCATTTACAATACAGTACTGTTCTCCTTGGTAACTTGATAAAATAGTTTTTTAGCACTGAAAATGTTCTGAGTGATAAATTTTGTTGTTTTTCTTCTAATAAATTATATTTTTGCAGGGAGCAGTGGAAATTCTAAAAGCACTTGGTTACCAAGAAAGAGAAGAAAATGTGCTACGATATCCCAGAAGATCTAAGACTGAGGTATCTGTCTTAGCTCGATTAACACTGGATATGTTGGTTTTAGCTGAAGAGCTGCGTCTTTATCTAACTGGAACGCACCAGTATCCTACAAATATCTCAGACCTTTTCTTCCCATCCTCAGTGCCTTCTTCCAAACCTTCAGATGGATCTCAGATATTGCAAGACTTACCAAGGCCTCCTTCCTCAACTGGCTCTTACAGCTATATGTCTGCACAATCTAACACCTCACTAAACAACAGGCCAAGTAGTCGGGCATCATCTGTCACAGATGAAGAAACTGAAACACTTCAAGTATCAGTAAGACAAGCTAAGGCCAAAAAGATTAAACAGCCTTCTTCTTCAGATGATGAGGTTACCTTAAAAGAGGATTTAGTTAATAAATCAGAGACAACAAAAGAAACCATTAAAGTTGACATGGTATCTAATGAAAAAGGTGAGGAAAATTCTTCTAAAGCTGAAACATCATTAGAGAACAAGAATCTGCATGCCCCAGAGAAAGCAGAAGTAGCTACTATGCACTCCTTACTTGAGCAATCAACTACAAGTTTAGATATGTCCAGCCTCCCAGATTTACAATCTATCCGATCTAGTACTACTTCGCTCATAACTCCTTCAACAAAGGAACCAGACAAAGACACATCTGTTACACCTGCAACAACACCAACACCTGACACTTCAAAAGGATCTGAAGAAACAAAGGACAATCCAGAAGAACATATTTATGAGGAAATTGATGTAATTCGCCAACAAGTCCAAGCTTTAAGGGCTTCAAGTGTTCCAGTAGACACACCACCTCCACTTCCACCAAAAAAGAAAGTTAGCTCAGGTGGTGAGGATGATTCCGGACTCAGTCTCACATACCCTCACATGGAATGGACTTCAGCATCAATGCCAGGATCATTAAGAGGAGGCTCAACAGGAGCAAGGAGGAAGAAGCGCCGAGCACCAATGCCACCTGACTTTATGCCCCCAGACTGGAAGCCATATGAAAATAGACCCAGAGATGATGAGCAAGGGAAAGTAGAAAAGTCTACAGATGATTGCAAACGATCATTAAACCCATTTTATGAGGACATTGACTCTGTTAAATCTCAAGTAAAAGAACTTAACAAGGATTATGAAAATAAAGTGAAGGCAAAACAGCTCAAAAAAGATAATGATGGAAATCCATTTGAAAAAGATGAGTATGTTATATCTGGATACGTTGGGAAAAATCCTTTCTATGAGGACATAGAGGAGGAAGATACAGAGAAACCAAAAACTGTTTCACGCTCAGCTGCTTCCACTCCACTAAACAATACTCCTGGTCTTTGTCCCATGGGCTCTCTTTTAGAGCTGCAGGATGAAAGTATACTTATAAAAGCTAAAAGAAAAGCACCAAGACCACCTTCTACTGATCCTTCAAGTAGAACAGCAACACCACAACCACAGAAGTCTACATCTCCTCAAACAACAAAGCACCCACCCAATGTACCTCCTCCGAGACCACCTTCTTCTCCACCACCCCCAAGGCCACCATCTTCTCCAATTCCAAAGCATCCTCCTACTACACCACCACCTAAACCACCTCTATCACAGGAGCATCTTGGAACTAAAACTGACATGACATCTCTAACCACAAACTCTACAAAGGAAAATAAAACAGAAGAAATAAAGAACGAAAAAGAAAAGACTAAAGCCAGAACTATAGTAGGAAATGCTATCAAAGCATCACTACAGAAACTTCAGATCCAGCATCCCAATATACCACCACCCCCACCACCTCCTAAGCTGGATGATGAAGAAGACGGTGTGCCCCACATTACAACAGACCATGCAGCAAGTAAAAATCCTTCACAGCCAACACCATCACTTTTTGATGACATTCCTTACATGGATGCACATGACTTGAATGTGGACAAAGAGGTGAAAAAACCAGATCCTGCACCTCAGTATGAAATTCCAGAGTTACCTGGCAAAGATGGTATCCCCCCAGCACCTCCCCTGTCACCAACAACACTGAGACAAACAGCTCTTTTACTTAGAGGTCATCGTAGCGTTCCTTTCATTGACGAATCAGATCTACCTCCAGACTGTCCCCCACCTCCGCCCCCAACATCTCCACCTGGTTCAACAACAGAAACTCCCAAAGCCTCCCCACCAGAGACTCCTCATACATCACCTCCAGAAACCCCTAAAACTTCTCAACCAGGAACACCTTGCACCTCTTCACCTTCATCCCCCATTACCATCAGACAGGTGGCTACAGACCCTGTTACAGAACCTTCACTAGACTCCCCTTTGAAGGGAGAAAATATTGAGACCTTAAAAATAACAGTTCTTACTAGGAATCCAAATACACAAGGAATATTAGACATGACAGAACATAGCCAAATAAACTTAATGAATGAAGAAACCAATAAAACAAAGAATGAAACAAAAACAGAAACAGTTTCAACTCATTCAAAACTCTCACAAGATACAGCACAAAAAGAACCAGCAACCAAAATCACAGAAGATACCTGTGCACCGCCCCCTCTACCACCAAAGGTTGGTGCATCTCAAAACTCAAATGACGACCCTTATGCAAATCAGTCTGTCACAAGTTCAAGGTCTGGAGAAAAGTCAGATTTACCAGAAACTTCTAAACAAGCAGTCATAGTCTCTGCAGCTTCTGAAGAAACCACTGCAGAATTAGAGCCCCTAGAAGAACATCAAAAAGATGAGACGACTTCAAAACCACCACAACAGGAGAACGAACAGGAGGAGCGATACGAAATTCCCGAGGTCATAAGAGAAACTGCTCTTTCTATTGGCCCTGAAGGCATGGTATGTAAATGATATGACTGGATTAGTACCACTAACACTTTTAATTTGATATTTCCCTTCAGAAAAATATTAATAGTAAAATGTTTCTACAAATATTTACCATAAAGCAGCTTGACATGCCATCACTGTAGTTGATACAAAATTTTTTCAAAATCAATTAGCATCAAGAGTAAACTATCATAACTTTAATTACAAAAATCCCTCTAAAACTTTTCCGGCCATGGCCATCATAAATAGTGCACGGTAGTTAGATAAGTGTAAAAGCACTAGTTAGATAAGTGCAAAAGTCCCTTAAATGCATGATCCAAGAAACCTAACGAAAGTCTCAAGTTTTATGTATTTCCAAACGTAACTTCTTTTGTACCTGAACCTAACGTCAAAGGAACAAATCCTGCTAATTCTCTCATGTTCAAACTTACATTAAAGCACATTCTTCACACCCTAGAAATTATACGAGCTATGGACGACGCCATATAGACATATGCATAGAGTCTGGGGAACGTCCACTAAGTTTATCTCGGCTTCTGAAAATTTGATTTCAAGGCAAAGGCCATAGACACTAACACAGAGAAAAGTGATCCTTGTATAGCTTGTCTGTCAACTGATTCTTGTACAGCAGGTCACAAGAGCCATTGGTGACTAAGCAGCTTCCCTACGAACATCTTTTAGTGCACCAGCCCTGAAAACTGTTTCTGATTATGATTACCAGTTTATAGGTAGCTGTCAAAGGAAATGATTTTGAAGGAATTGTCATAACTGATTTTTACCTTCCATCCATTAAAAAATAACTGGAATCAAAATATTTTTTCATGCTGGTTTCAAACGGGCCTTTCTTTTATTGCGGCAACCATGAACAAATAATTAATTTGCTCTTAACTGCAATGATTCCTAGATGAGCTAACTTCTGAACTGCTCCCCCAAGAAGTGTTTTGAGAAATCAAAGTATATTAATGTAAGCATTGGAGATGAAGTCAGAACATTAAAAGACGAAAATTTCTTCTGAATGGTCGAATCAGAATTGTGTGGATCATATGCAACTGAGCAATTTTCCATTGTGATGTGTTACAAAATAAGCGTTACTATGTAAGAACACACTAGAACATAAACCACACACACACACACATGGTAAAAATTTTTTCACATGAAGGTACACCATAATTGATTTAAGTTATGAATGATACTAAAAGGCATGTTCGCATGTACATATGTGATTATATATATATATATATATATATACTGTATACATACATAATATATATATATATATATATATATATATATATATATATATATATATATATATATATATATATATATATATATATATATATATATATATATATATATATATATATTATATATATAATATATATATATATATATATATATATATATACATAATATATATATATATATTGTTACGTGTAGGGTCAGTTCAGTTATTATTCAATTTACGTAATTTTTATGGCGCTGCAGACCAAGAATATGCGTAACCTGCCACTTGAAGCCAAAAGTTAACCTCAAAGACAGTCGTTAATTAGCCAAGGTCGCCAGTTAAGGGGGTAATTAACCTAACAAGAATATTTGAGATGAATTTTAGATTTCAAACGCAAGCAGTTCTTCCCAACATCAACGCGAGGCATACAAAAGCATCGAGACTTAAAACTGTTTTGCTTACCTAACCTAGGTATTTTACTGGAATAACAGGGTTGAAGCTAACAATATAATACTTTGGCTTAATCTAGACTTCGTAAACACATATACCATAAGTGGTGGCTGAAGGAAGAAAACAAAGAAAATGTAAAATACAGAAGAAGTACTAGTCAATCGGCGGCTTCAACAAGAATCGGACTTACCGTGAACGTTGAGTCGCTGCGCAAGCGAGGGACCTCAGGAGTCGTATTCTGGCAGTCTTCCCAATTCACTAATTAAGATAGACGTAGGAGTAAAGTAATAAAGAACAAAGAATAGCGTTAGCACGCTCCGCGTGCACCCTGGTTCAGTAACCGTTTTTCTCTCTGACCTGACCTTAACCGTTCCCGCCAGGTGAGGCAGATGCTGACATACCGCCCGGCAATCCGACCTTGACAAAGGCATCGCCGAATGCATAGAATAGAGAGGAAGATAGCTTAAGGCCACCATAACTAGGGGTCATTGAGTGTAAACCACTCTCTGAGGCTTAGTCCCTAATGCCCTAGCATATTTTGTTTTTAAAACTGCCCAGCCAATGCACAGCGCCATCTGTTTACTGCTGTGATCAAGTTATTTTGAATTGCCTGGCCTACCCGGCCGGGAGCAGAGATGTTCTCTGTCGAGGTCAATCTGACTAATATTCCTACACCTAAATACATCAAGGGTGAACAGCAGGAATATATATATATATATATATATATATATATATATATATATATATATATATATATATATATATATATATATATATATATATATATATATATATATATATATATTAACTATCCACAATTGTTCTGTGCGTTAGTAGA
>NC_089743.1:80462470-80719970 GCF_040412425.1 Macrobrachium rosenbergii
TAGTCCAACGACACTGCGACAAGACCAAAATACATCTAGCCTGATGCCGACACGTTCTTTGAAACTGCAACAAAACAGTTGCCGGATACAAGCAGTTGTGAAAGGAAAAACAAGAAACATATGTGACGCCGAATTAGACCAAATGAACTGGCGTTGAGATAAAAAAAAAATGTGCGCGAATTGTGGCACAAAAACATATAAAGTTTGCAAAATGCACCAAAGTTGCCGAAAAAAATACATAATTTACAAGCAGAATAACAACAGAAGCCTTGAGTTAGAGACTGACAGACAGAAAATATTAACATTAACGGGTAGCAGCAAAATATGTGGGCCAATAGCTTTCATTATAATTATGAATGATCTCTGCTCGAATTTGGGTAAATTAACTCGTGTGAAAATAAATTAGCAGATAAATGAATGCTCACGAAGATGGAGAAAGATGAAATAAGGACAAAAAGGAAGAGAAATGACTAGTAAAACTGGAAGGAAGAAGTTAACAGTTGCAGCAGTTTACAAATATATAGGGAATTGAAGACAGAAATAGAAGATAGTGTGTATTGGGCAGCAGAAGATTTAATACACTCTGTACTGAAATGTAAAGCATTAAACGAACGGTACAACAACCATTCCAAGAAAATGAGAGATATAGTAGGAAACTTCCTGTCTGAAGATGACAGATTAGAGGAAAAGGAAGACTTCTACACGGAACGGGGAAGGCAAGAAACAAGAAATTAAGAGTTCAGGAGGAGCTGACGCAAAGGAAATACCTCCGAACTCAAAGAACCTGAAGGACAAATAAGGCCTTAGTTGTTCATTTATGGATGGATGGATTTGCACTAAGAAACAAGTGCTAGGAGAGGGTGGAAAGTAAGATGGAAGGGAGATAATATGAACGGAGGAACAGTAAGATAAATGAAAGGGGTTTTGTTGTTCATACACTTCATTCTCTTTTTTCCATATGAAATCCGACGCCTTGATCCGAAAACGGATGACGAAGACCTTTTTATGAAATTTACATGCCTATATTTATTATAATGGTAAAATGTCAGACCATCTATAAAAATCATTGGTTTAATATATGACTTTATAAATGGAACCAATAGTTTTGATAGCATGTAAACGTAAGCACAACATTTTAACTACCGTGACCCCCACCCCGACCCCTCCCAACAAATTTACTGATGATGAGGTTTAGGGAAAGCGAGCAACGTAACTTTTGTCAAGATGTTCAATTATTCTTTAGCGGTAGACTCAAGCTCATGATGAGGGACTTATGTAGACCCTTTGGTTTAAGACTTATAGAATTCTTTGATTAATTTCAAATATTATCAAAAAAAAAAAGGTAAACAGGCCAAGAACTTTACAAGATCACAATTATTGCTAAATATTCAGAATTATTCATACAAATGTTATATATGCAAAGCGTATTAAACAATATAATGAAATCCTTAAAATAGGCCAATTAACAAAGTCTAAGTTTTTCTGGAGTTCATCCTCTTACCAAACCGAACACATCACTACTTGATCACTCTACAGCTCTGATAAAGTTAGTAAACACCTCATTTTGCATTTAGCGGGAGCATGTTAATACAGCAAGGGTATCCTTGTCTACATTCCCTACGATATATTCTTTTAGATCAATAACCATATCACTAGTACTGAGAGAAAGCATCAAAGAGGGCGATGTAGTACACAGAGGCTTCGGTCTAGTTGTACATAGGAGTTTCAAGCCGAGAGAATCTCCACAAATTAGTGACTAATCCCAAATAATGCAGTCAGATAATAAATGCCACTGTTTTTTTTTAAATCTCCTGTGGAAATATCTAACTAATGAATAAAAGTGAAACTGGCAAGTGACCTTACAATAAAGTTCAATGTCACAAATATTTTGAAAAAAAAAAAAAATCCCCAACCTCCAAGGTACCTGCCTATAAAGTTTCATCAAAATGAGTGAAAAATAGGATACTGACCTCACAAATGACCTCTTCATTGAAGAGTAGGCCAAGGTCAACGTAACTAATACGATGCCAAAGAACTTAATCTTAATTATTGAAATCTAGGGAAAAAAACTAAAAAAACATTTACATAAAATAATCACCAAGGGACATGGTACCAACCTACCAAGTTTCACTGAAATCAAAGAAAAAAGAAAATTATGATAATAATAATTACATAACTTTCGGCCGAGTAGCAAATCCGATGGTTTATAAACTATATTAGCAGTCAAACAAGAAATACAATTAACACGTTAAAACAATCAAAACATCAAAACAAGAAGATGATTTACAAGGACCTACAACTTTGACTAAGATAGCTTCCTCGCTTTCGAGACGATCGCTCTGTTTCCGTGACCTGTGTAACGGCTCTGGGATTTGCGCAATAATCCAGATAACGCGAAGCACGTCAGCGTGACTCGGTCATTTGTATTTACTCGAAGCACGAGCACTAACCTCAATTTTGACTTCAAATAAGCTTCAGAATTACCGACACCAAAAGTGATTTGATGTTGGTTTTCAATAAACAATAATGATCGTAAGTAGACTAACAATTAGGCTAATTGATCTCTTAACGAACTTTAATTCTTAGAATCCCAACATATGTTATTAAGTTCATTTTAAATCCTTCTCAAGTTCTCATCTTTCATCTCATACTGAGAGAGAGAGAGAGAGAGAGAGAGAGAGAGAGAGAGAGAGAGAGAGAGAGAGAGAGAGAGCCTGAAAAGTGGGATTTTAAACCGGTTTGCAGAGCCAATGATAGTTTGATTCATAAAATAATTTTGTGCCAGGGTCACAGCAACACTGAAACTTTCTTAAACTATAAAGACAAAACAGAAGAGAGATTCTGCGAAATGCAATTGCAAGTAACAGTGAAGACAAAATTCAAAGTAAGGCCGTTACGCTTTTGGTTCAGTTTGTTCGTTTGTCTAATGTTAGCTGGCTTACGGAAAAACAGAAGAACGAATTTCTGCGAAACATTAGGAAAATATGGATTTTTCCTTGGGATGGGGAGGGGGGGAGGGGGAAATTAACTTCTCAGCCTTGGTGAAGGCTGCTCCGTCTGAACGCTTTTATTTCTTTATATTTGTAACATAAGCAGCCTATGATAGGAATTTTAACTTGAACGAGGTTCAACAACATAGATGGTCCGGGTAAGAATTGTGCAATTTTTTTCAAGTTCAGTTTCAATTTAGGTCTGACACAAGCGAGCCAATCACGCTGAAGGATAAGAGGGGAACATATTAATTAATCGAAGAAACGACAAAATTAGGGTAGGACACAAAAAAGCAGTGGGGACAGACCTGCTGGCAATTTTTCAGTGGGCCCTTTAGGATTTCTGTCTGCACCTGACCCTAGACACAGAGCAGTTTTCGTTTCAGTCCCCAGTCACTGAGGTTCAGACTTACCTAGCTGGCTTCAGCTAGCTTCTACCTTAGTCAAAAGCAAATTTCTGGAAAATGGAACGTTATCATTTTTCAGATTTATATATAAAAAAAAGTTATTATTCACGATCTCATGAACAATAACTGTAGAATATTATCAAAGACTAATTTATGAATAATATCAGTGGAATATTATTAATCACGAACTTATGAGCAATATCTGTGGAATAAAGCTTAATACATCCAAAGGAGGAATGACTTACATGCCCATTAGGCTACATTAAGATTGTGAAACCAGGAGCTTTCCACGTGTTTTCAGAATCTATAAATTTACCTCCGTTCCAGAATATAAAAAATAAATAACTCGGCCTGATGAGTCGCCATTAAACAATGGCTTGAAATAGAAATTAGATGAAATTCAGAAAATTATGACATACTTCTTTCTTCTAAACTTCCTTTTCCCTCCAGAAAAAAAAGTAAAAAAAAAATTCCTCGTTCAAATCGGGACAAAACTTTGGCGTGACATCGAGCACCAATATCAACGAAATTCAGAGCAACCATATTTCGTTTATTTTTTCATACCCGCCAGGGTTTTTTTTTTTTTTTTTTTTTTTTTTGACCCTCCAAACAAATTAAAGTATATTTTGTCTGTTTCTTTAAAGAAATCAGTTCATTTTGTTTGTTTTTTTTCGCAGACCCGCTCGAAGGACAACCATTCTTGTATTCTCCTCTGATAAATCAGTAATCGATGGCTTGTAAGTTGTGTGTGCGTCTACTGAGCTTTGTGGGTTTCAATTAGCAGCTAGTAACGAAAGTAAAACAAAAAATCTTCAAAGACTGACCATAGCACACAAAGATTAACTATCTTGATATGAGACTGAGAGATGTCAAATGAACATGTTTATTTGGTTCTGCCAGCTATCAAATGAGCATCTTTATTTGCTTCTGTATGTAAATTTTATTTTAAAAAAGAAAAATAACTTGCTCTATTTAGAATTCAGCAATAGCCTGCACGCCGTAGTCTTAATGCTTAGAAGCAGAATTCGCATAATTTAAACTAGTCAAGATAGCAGTTTGCATACCTACTTATCGCAACACAGATCTAGACTACGACATCTATTGCAGTGAGCAGAAGAACTTGAAGGATCCTCTCTAAAAGGTTTAATCATCCACTTCCCTTTGTGAAATATTTGATAAACGTGGCTATATGAAAAAATGTGACATGCATTATTCCACAAAATAAAAAAAAAACACAAATACAAGACACAGCTACACAAACATACGCATAAAGACACAATATCCTCATTAAATCCCCAGATTGAGTCAAAAGTCAGCATTTCACGACAAATACCAGCAGCAGAGTAAGAGACCTAACTAAACATTAACAACCTGTTCAAATATCATATGTAGGATCTTGATTACAAGGCATAATCACAGTAAATCTAAATCACGAGGTCCAATAAATGCTGTAAGACAAAGACCATGCTCCCATTTTTATTATAAAGTACTACAGTCAATTATGTGACACTGTACTTGTAAAATAATGCGTTAAATTAGCTCTTGGACACGATACTAAGCAATAAACACACTGCATTAAATCATAAGTCGTAATAAAAGTCATCAACCTGAAGAAGAGTCTTAAGAAACATTAGCATACAATGGCACAACGGCACAACCCTCTAACACATGAGCGTGACGCACACACACACACACGCCATATACTTCACAGAATATTTGGATAATTCAAAATCTTCCTGAATTGGGGAAAAGACTAGACAAAAATTCATTGCATAGCCTACATGCTGGGATTCAGCTACATGCACAATGGATTACTAGCACTAGTTAGTTTTTTAATCTTTGACAGATTTCCATATTTTGGGTGTTCGGGTTACTTCAAACTTCCTTTAAAAAGTGAGGCATGAAGCATTTAAAGTTATTTACTCTCCTAAAAAGGGCGATTTCCCATGACAGGCATTTCTTTCTTGAAGTCAGTAGAGCTTATGCTGTCCTTGGCTGTTCCTATTTGACAATATAACACACAATGAAAATTTTTATCTTTGTTTCATTCTTAACAAGACTAAATCACAAGCTATGCTCTCAGCTTTGGATTCTTAACAAATTTCCCATCGTCCCCGGTTGATGTTTCAGCCATACCTAAGGCCATTGTACTACAATGGAGGACATCTGTCAGTCAGTAGTCTTTATTTCCGGTATCGTTACTGAATGTCAAAAATTACGGATAAAGTGTCGTTTCATACTGGAAATTATATAATTTTATAGTAGTTATGAAGCTGCCTGAAAGTAATGCTGAATCCCACCTCTTGCAGAAATGGAATAAAATGCTATATAAAATGCGTCGTTAGTTTCTAAGGAAGCAATAAAAACTCAGAATAATAATCAAACTTAGTTTAAGGTTTCATGAATATTGGCCGACAATGCTAAAACTGGATCAAAATGAAGAACCTTGCTAAGGTTAACCTCGCACTGACATATCGGGTGCGGGTTCGAACTCTGCCAGTGGTGTCAGTTTCTTTATTTGGAGTGACAAGCGTTTCCAGAGAGTTTGAAGAAATACAAAAATCACGAGGTCATTGCGACTATTACAAACACACATAAATCTGACAAAAAGTGACCAGCAGAGCTTATAGGAACGGAATGGAATGGAATATAGAATTTTGGCCAGAGGCCAAGTACTTGGACCTATGAGGCCATTCAGCGCTGAGCAGAAAATTGAGAGTATAAAGGTTGAAAGGTGTAACAGGAAGAAAACTTACGCAGTCGCACTACGAAGCAATTGTTGGGAGAGGCTGGAAAGTTAGACGAAAGAAAGCGAATATTAACGGAGGTACAAGTAAAATGAATGAAAGGGGTTGCAGCTAGGGGCCGAAAGGACGCTGCAAAGAACCTTAAGTAATGCCTACAGTGCACCACATGCACAGCACTGGCACTTTATGAGTCAAGCAACTTATAATCATATATATATTTATAATATATATATTATAATCATATATATATATATATAATATATATATATATTTACAGTATTATATATATATATATATATATATATATATATATATATATATACAGTCCCAGTTTCTTTGATGGGTCTGGCTTATGAAGTTCTGAGGTTAAGACGCTTTTCAAATATATTCATCAGAAATTATTTCCTGTTTTACGACACGTTCTGGGGCTACGACACTTTTGATGCCAATCTGACGGAAAAAATATGGCTCCAAAACGGCAGAATAATAAAAATTTGGAGTTTTTTTTTGATGAAAAACTCAATACACCATTTTCAATACACCAAAAGCATTAAAAGTAAGGTTTTCCTTGCATTTTTGACAACTTTCGACGATTTTTTGGTTTACGACCATTTTCAGTTTACGACGCAGCGTAGGTATGGAACCCCCGTCGTAAACCGAGGACTGCCTGTATATATATAATATATATATAATATACATACACATACATATACATATGATTCTATGATTCTAAGAAAGAAAAATAGAAAGGGTGCTCGGTGTGTAAGATTACCGCATCAGATGTCAGTTCCTACAAGTGTCGGTTTGAGTCCCATTTTCTGCCCAAAGGATTAGAAGCAGGGGGACGAGGAAGGAGGAGAAGGAGAGGCCAGCCACCCTCGTAATCCCTCCCACTTCCAGAACTGCACACCTTAGGTGAGATGCTACCTGTCCTCTTGTAGGAGCTGGGTAAGAAAACACTACTTGTTGAGCACCCATCACAGGTCCAAGGAAAAGGGGGAGGGGGTTCCTAGGGCTTGCGGGCAAAAACCCAAAGGTAGAAAGACATAAATGTGGCCTGATGAGACCACGTTTCTGCTTTCAGGTGTCAACAGGTTAAGAGTTTGCTACGACACCTGAGATGGAGTCAAGCTACTGATCCCCATCTCTTGAATGCCCACAGCAAAGAGGGTTCATGAAGATCGTCTATCCTTTTCTCCAATGTCGGAGCGAGACGAGAGATGGTCTTGAATCATATCTCTGTCTGATGACTCTCACAAGGGCGCGTGTGGAGCACAAGACAGGAACCTTAAATGAGAGTCACATGCCGCCCAGGGGCCTGAGGTCCCTGGGAAAGCAAGAAGGATCGAAGCTTCTCATCAGTAGCTAAATCTCGACTGAGGAAAAAAGGACTACCTCCACGTGAAAGACTAGGCCGAATGTGGACCTAAGTGTTTCACGACTGAACCGGAGAGAAGCAACTCTCAGCGAAGAAGACAAGGAAGTCCGCGACCTGCGATTCAAGGACGCGCAATGTACAACTGCCGAAATTTTGCTAATTACGACGTCATTACGCTGTGATTATGAACAAATCGCCAACAATCAACGTGAATCGCTACTGTGTCGCCAAGTTTGGTGACATGCACCAAGTGATGGTGGATGTTTTATTTGATGGTGCCTGTTGCAATTGCAAATTACAATTTGTGCAATCTAATTACAACAAATGGCAATGCCATTGCATTAATGTTGCATAGTGCCCAATGACATGACAACAAATGACAGTCGGCGCAACCAGACCACGTACATTTTAAACAGCCTAAAAGATCTGTCATCACTTGGTGCATGGTGCCAAACTTGGCGACGTGGTAACGATTCATGGCGATTGTTGGTAATTTGGTCGTAATTACATCATAATGACGTCGCAATTAGCAATTTTTCAGCAGTTACGCACTGCGAGTCCTTGAATCGCAAATGTGTGACCAAGACATAATGCCATCATCACACATTGGCGATTCAAGACTGCGACTGCTGTACTTTGCTCATTACCACGCGGCCGATTGGCCTCAAGAAAGAAAAAAAAAAAGTCAGCTGATCGAAACACCACGACGTCATACGTAATGAACATTTACAACAGCAGTGCGAACGTTGAGACGAGATTACCTGTACGAACTTGCATAGTCATACACGACAGACGCCAATGATTCAGGCCACGCCCACATTCAACGGCGACGTCTGTGAAGGCATGACGATTTATGCCTGAGTTCGTTACTTCCCATGCCGACAGGTGCAATGGCAGCGTCATGTGTCGTGAAAATGCCTATTCGTAATAACCTTGAAAATATACAAAAAGAATTTACAGTTGCATTATTAGAAAACAGTTACAAGAAGAACTTTTTTTTCTTTTTATTATTGTGTGAACAATAACAAAAAGGAAAAAAGAGAACAAACCTCATCCTCACAAGGGCCCAAATACACTGCACACGCTGTGGGTTGCCAAGTGCATGGCGTGTGTCGTACTGGATGGCACATGTCAACATTGCTAGTTACATCTCATGTAATCCAATGCCGACGCCGTCTCATCAGTTGTGATGACATTATGACACAGTTGCATCATGCGGCATGACTTGGCGACTCTTGACAATCGTCGTGGCTCGACTGGGTAGGTGCTGTGCAGCCTTGCACATACGCCATCACTTGGAGGACGTCGCCAAACTCGGCGACGCAGTTGCGAACCATGCCAACTGATGCCGATTTGGTAGTGCCTAGAGCGTGACCGTGTCGTACTGAGCAAGTTACGACGGTCGGGGTCTTGAATCGCCAATGTTTGACGTCAGCATACTGTAAAGCAGAGAATGGATAGTGAAAGTGAGTTGACTATTTCCAGTAAGTGCAACTGCGTATGCTCCTTGTCCTTGATATTGGAGGCTCATGAAGAAAGGATAAACTGTAGTAGTGAATTAGTTGACCAAAAGATGATGCAAAATGGCAGGAATTGCCAAGTGTAATATACGGTTGTTTAAATGGCTAGAAAACCCATTTCAGAAAGTGCCTAAAAAAATGGAAAGCTCACATTGAATGTGGATGAAGCTAAGGAACAGTAAAACACTCATAACAACATCGAAAACGGCGGTGAACGAGTAATAAAAACAAGCTTGCAAATATTGGTAGAATAAAAAATGAGAATCACTGAACAGCAGCACAAAAAGATAAATTTAGTTTCGGTCAAATTCACATTTTCCGATATAAAATTATTTTCCCTAAGCTTAAAAACAGTGTGCTTTCAGAAAAGCAATCTGACCTTTGTTTCTACCTGGATGATTAGATTTGAGATACGCAGCCGCCATGGGTTTGCTCTCAGTTTCAGGTGTTTGCCAGCGCGCTCTGGCGGCTTATGCACATTTAAATATTGTTGCAAGCTCGTATGTTCTGGCTGATGATCTTGGCGCGCCACAGGGTGCAGGGAACGAAATTTTACCCCCTAACGTCTAGTTACAGTTTCGATTGAAATTCGGACCGAACTGCAATATTTTCCCCTTTTCGAAAAAGATTCACACTTCAGACACTGAACACTTGTCGGTAGTACTAAATGTTCACGAAAAAATATTCACAACCTGTGGAGTTCCATTGTATGTCCATGGAAACGACCAATAGCCTCAAAAAGTAAGACAGAGAACACCCACTGCAGACGTGTCGTGGAATCCATGGCGATCAACTGAAAGCGCACTTTTGTAAAAGCGGCTTATTCCAAATCGCAGTTAATTGGATATTCTTGAAACAAAGCAACCAATCAGGTTTCAGTATTTGTACCGTACTTATAATTCATAACGAAAAACAAAAGACGATTGGGCATTTTTATACAATAATTGACAAAAACAAAAACGCATCAGCAGAAAAACTGACATGGCAGCATAAACGCATCCTTGCAATAATAGCAAGGCAATATTCATCGGCAAATATCTCCGTAACTCTTAATTTGCGGAAGATGCGAAGTAAATATTTCGTATGAATCATGACAAAAATATATGATAGCAAGTAAAAAATATTAAATATCCAGATTTGACCAGAAGCTGTAATAATACTAAAAAAAAAATCATGGTCTTTTATAAGTGCATATAACGGGAAACTTTCTAAAACATATAAGACTAATTAAAAGCAATTTGCTGATGCTCTTCTCTACCTACAGCCAGCAATGATGGAAATAATTAACCTACTTGTCTAAAAATGGGAAATCTAATAAGCTTCAGGAAAAATGTTAACAACAAAAATGCTCCAAATCTTGGTAGTGGAGAAAGAGGCACAAAACCTTACTGTAGCTTGTGGTTTTTGCTAATCTGAGCAGCTGGATGGGGGGATTTTTGCTACATTTTGTCCTGAGTTTCCAACAATAATGAAAAGAAATTTGATGGCGCTAAAGAGCAGAATAATACTGTGCGACATGTCATTTATAAATCTGTGAATAAGAAAAATGGAAATGTAAAGTGCATGGAGAAAAAATGTCTTTGTCACTTAACCTGAAATGGAGAGATAAAGGAAAGTGAAGAGCTGACAGTATTAAATTGGTGTCTTATGATAATGAGGAAAATTAACATAAAACAGCCGTGATATCAACGTATGAGGAATGACCATCTGTACCACATTTGACTTAGTCAAGGAGGACTAGGTTACAATCCACCCTTGTATAGACTATTACCCTATAATTCTTGGTGCCCCATGCCAAGTTAGGTTGAGGAGTCCCAGTCAAATCGGACCCTACGATCTAAATTAGGTTAGGCTGGGCTACATCCATGTATTTCATTCAATGCTTGGTGGCATTAGGTTAGGTTGGGATAAATCGCTATTTCATCCTATGATTGATGATAATCTAAGTCCAGTTAGGCTTCGACCCACTCCCAGACATGTACGGCGTGGCCCTCTAGATTAGGTTAGGCTATGGAAGGTTAGGGTATGTTAGATGTGTCAACTAATAGTCTAACCATCCCCACGTTCCTAGCCCAAAAATCCTGGTTCCCCACAAACGTCACCTAGATTGTCAGATGAGGGAGTTTGGTTACGAGGGAACAAACATGTCCATTTTAAATATATGTCAATGAAAACTTTAAAATCTATCAGATAAACTAACAACATTTCAATAGTAAATTCAATTGGGCCTACAAGCAGTTAGTAATTGTTGACCAAAGTTATGCCATCATTTCTTACCTGGAAGCTGCTTTATAAAGTAGTTGCACTAGCCTAGCCTAGGCCTATGTGTCACTGGCCCAGCTGCTGGGGGTCTTCTCTAGAATGGGCACTCGATTCAGAAAAAAGTGCCTAGGCCTAAAACTACAACTGTTCATTCAATATTAGCACTAAAAAAATTAACTGGGGTATAAGATGCGATTCAGTAACCAAACGAGGAATTCATTGAAAACAAATGAAGACAAGTTTATTTTCATACGCATGAAGAATATTCGTCCTTCTCTAAACAAGTAATTTTCTTATTAAATCTTATTCTTTTAAATAGGAAGAATCGTTAATTCACACCAACAGATTTTACCCGGAAATGTAAACAAGATTATTAACTTAATATTGAGTCAGACATGAGAAAAGAAATTTACAAATAGTTGCTATCACGTAGGTTCCTTCGCAGTATTTCTCAACTCACTCCAAATTCCACAAAACCTTTCTGCGGGTACTGTCTTTTAAGACAGATATAGATCAAATATACAGCAATTACTTTTGCTGTTATTATGAGATTAGTTTACTTTTAACCCATATCTATTTTTCCTAACTTATCTATATTAATGTGCTTCTGGGCAGTGTGCTGTTTCTGAGTTTTAACAGGTAATAACCTAGCCTAACAGAAACCCTCATATAGCCAAGTATGTTTCCCTTACATAATTTGCTAGCTCTTTATTAGGCCTTTTAAAAATTTATGCCTCTCTCTCTCTCTCTCTCTCTCTCTCTCTCTCTCTCTCTCTCTCTCTCTCTCTCTCTCGTAATGGTTCTAATTTCCCGCACCCAAATACCCGTTCGCCTCTTCGTTGTCACAAGGGTAATCTCTATTACGTTCCCTTGAAAAAAATTATATATATATATATATATATATATATATATATATATATATATATATATATATATATATATATATATATATATATATATATATTTGTGTGTGTGTCACTCAAAACCACTGATGAAGAAACAACATACTCGGTGTAGGTCCTGACCGGTTTCAACAATATTTCTAAGCCACATTGTGTAGGCAGTGGCGTAGCTGGCATCCCATCGGTGGGGGCATAGGTGCGGCCAAGATATTTTTTTTTGGGGGGAGCCAAAGAAAATTACATAAAACTAATATACCAATATTGTAATTAGTAAAATATGCTATTCTCAAATGTAGCCTATATATCCATGTGAACTAAAGGAAAATGATAATAATAATAATTAGTAAACCAGTATTTGAATTATAGAGCTCAAATTTCAATTAAAATTTCAACTCTTGCCACATGCAAATGTACCAAATACTGTAATGTAAATATCTTCACAACCTTATATTCAACACTAGCCTAATTTCTGTTATCAAGTCGTAATTTTCAACTATAGTATAATATCCTTGCTATGTAAATATATCAAAATAGCGCATATCATCAATAACACAAAAGACTTATGACCCTCCAAAATCTCTTCAAAATTTCGACCTATCCCATTCCCTCTTCTTCATCTCCTCTCCCTTCGTGAGACGAGTTGGTAGAGCTGTGGACCTAGCACTCGCTAGGCCCGAGTCCGAGTCTCCGGCCGGTTGATGAAGAGTTAGAGGAATTTATTTCTGGTGATAGAAATTCATTTCTCGCTATAATGTGGTTCGGATTCCACAATAAGCTATAGGTCCCGTTGCTAAGTACCTAACCAATTGGTTCTTAGCCACGTAAAATAAGTCTAATCCTTCGGGCCAGCCCTAGGAGAGCTGTTAATCAGCTCAGTGGTCTGGTAAAACTAAGGTATACTTAACTTCTTCAAAGCTGTAACTATAGTTTCAATCACTTCATACATAAGTTGATAACATTAAGTTGGATCAAAACATCATGAACAAACATGTCATTTGTGTTAAAAACCCATAACTGTATCCATACTTTTCTCAGCTCTACTGTATATAAGTTGTAAAGGTAGCAAGAACCAAAATAAGGTCACTAGATATATAGCACAACTGTAAATAAACTAAAAATATTTCAAATACTTTCTCAGCTAAAACATTCCAATGGCATGTAAAAGGATCAAATAGGGAATATTAATACCATTAGAATGGATCAAATCCGAACAAAATAATAGGCCTATCACCAGCATTACATGTGTCAGTTGTGCTTAAAACGAAAAAAAAAGAGAAAAAAGAAAGAAAACCATTCACTTATACTGGTAACAGGGACCAACACATCTGCTTTTGACCACCAAAGGGTTAACGTTTAGCTACAAAGGGAATTTCAACTGGGGGGAGCCCCAAAAATTTGACTGGGGGGTGCCAGGGCTGCCTGGCACACACCCCTCCCCCATTAGCGACGCCCCTGTGTGCAGGTCCTGACCGTTCTGCATTTATTTCTTAGTCATTGACGAAGGACTTTGCCAATGGCTTAGAAATGAGTTTGGAGTCAGTCAGGACCTACACCTACAGTAGTATGTTGTTTCTTCACCTCTGGTTTTGAGTGATTATATATATATATATATATATATATATATATATATATATATATATATATATATATATATATATGTATATATGATTGCAGTAACCTCCTTCCTTGGGGATTCGAACCACTGGCCATTAAAGTAACCTCCTTCTTTGGGAATTCGAACCACTGACCATTAAAGCAGTGGGTAATTTTTAATCCATTCATCTGCTAGAAGTATAAATGAAGTAGAACCAGATATACGACTGTATGTGTAAGGTTTCGTAGTGGGTACCACCACACCTCTAATAATGATGTCACTCTTTCCCTAAACCATCCTCATTGGATGAACACATTCACCCTTCCTCTCAGTGGGCCTAAGGTGATGTTCAAATTGTAGGCGGGCAGTTTTGCCTAAAAATAGAGGTTAACAACAACCTCTTCTTTGGGATTCGAAATCAAAGGTCTAAGCATTGGTCTACTGCTTCAGTGGTGTATGGGTTCGAATCTGTAAGAAAGGAGGTTATCATGAGCATCTGTTTTCAGGGGATACTACCTGCCAACTATACAGTATATATATATATATATATATATATATATATATATATATATATATATATATATATATATATATATATATATATATATATAGTTATGTATGTGTGCGTTAACATGGAGCTGAGACAAGAGTATGATGCGAGTGGTTAGGGGACGGACAGTACATATGGATGCCAGTCGTGTGAAAAGAAAATGGGCTGTGAATGGAGTGGCTGGCTTTTGCAGGCAATATGGTAATGCTTGGGGTTAGTTAAAAAAAAAACCAATAACCGTAGAGATTACTGAAGGAGTTTTATAGTGTTTGCAAGAGGAGAAAGTTGAGAGTAAACGTGAGCGAGAATGTGAAAGCTGCAGGTTTTTATCAGTATTTAGGAGTAAGTGTTCCAGGTGATAGCATAATAAGAGACGAGGTGAATCAAAGAGCAGGTGATGCCAAAACGGTAGCAGGATGTGTGCGAGAAGGTTGGGAAGGAAACTATGAGTACCTGTGGATATCAAGGTTGAAGTATGAAAGACTTGTTGAGTTAACTCTCCTCTTTGGAAGTGAAGTGTGGATGTACAATGCAAAGAAAAAATTATAGTATTTGTGGTACAAGAAGAACTGGAAATGTGAGCAATGTGGAGATATGTATAGTGATAAATGAAGAATTTTCTAAACATCTTACTTTCCCCTTAAAGTACCTTACCAAAAACATCTTAAATATGATTTATGAATTTACTCTCGCCATTAAAATATGGAAGGTTTGTACAAGATACTGAAGTAATATTAACAAGAAAAACGATGGTCGGTGAAAAGATATTGTTCTGAATTCCAGTCTTGGGGAAATTCGTGATAACAGCTTAGATGGCATAGCGACCTGAATTCCTGAGTAGGCCAAGTAGCACATGAACCGGCTGCACTGCTTAAGGCAAATAACGGAATGGAGTTTATCGAGTTGGGCAACAGAAATAGATCCAGTTTATTTTTTCCTAGAGAAGACGCACGAAAGGAGAGAATGCACTGAATTAATGACCATATGATGTTGGCAATTTCGTAAGAAGCTTATCCGTAGGAGGAAAGAGGTCTGTCTTGCTCTTTATTCTGCTGTAGTGGATGTGATTTAATGAGATGGGCTTAGACTTAGGCTGATTTGCGCATTGCAATGGTGTTTCTAAGTACGGTTGCGTGACAGAGTTTCCCTATAGAGCGTCAATAACATGGAGTGGCGATCTCCCTGCCGAGCGTGTGACCTCGGGCGGCCATATTGAAAGGTCTAGGTCCAGCTCGTAGTACTATACTTTATTACCTTTATTATTTTTATCTATTTTTACTACTACTACTACTACTACTACTACTACTACTACTACTACTACTACTACTATTATTATTATTATTATTATTATTGCTCGACCCAGTTTTACAGAGAAAAATTTCCTTACAACAACAGGTTGGCCTAAGCACTCCAACCATTGTGGTCAAGGCCTAAGCATCTGTTCTTGGACCTAAGCAGTGTCTAGCATAAATGATTCCTGTAAATTACAGGACTTTTTTTGCATAGTCACTAAGCACTAACTAAACAGTAAAGTACAATCACTAAACACTAACACCCACTATACACTTACACTCACTAAACACTCACACTTACTGTACACTCACTAAACACACACTCACTATACAGTCACACTCACTCAACATTCGCACTTACTATACACTCACACTCACTCAACACTCACACTTCCTATACACTCACACTCAATAACAATAAACACTCACTGAATACTCAGCACTCACAAGGCACACACTACACACTAAACACTCACAGAATAGTCATAAAACACTAAATGCTCACTAAATACTCACTGTACCCTAAACACCCAGTAAATATTCACTAAACACTCAATTAATCCTAAACATTCATTAAATGCTAAACACTCACTAAACATTCATTAAATGCTAAACACTCACTAAACATTCATTAAATGCTAAACACTCACTAAACATTCACTAAGCACTCACTATACACTAAACATGCTCTAAGTACTCACTATACACTAAACATTTGCTAAGCACTCACTATACACTAAACACTCACTAAACCCTAAACACTCATTAAACACTAAATACTCACTAAACCCTAAATGCTCATTAGATCTCTAAACACTCATTAAACACTAAACTGTCACTGAAAATTCACTAATCACTCATTAAACACTCACTAAACACTTATACTAAATATTCACTAAACACTAACATTCACAAAATATTCACTAACCCCTAAACACTCACTAAACACTTACACACTAAACATTCACTAAACCATAAACACTGACTAAACATTCACAGAATACTTAGACACTAAACATGCACTGAATACTTACACACTAAACATTCACTAAACCCAAAACCCTCTCTAAACACTTACACACTAAACATTCAATGAATACTGAAACACTAACCATTCAATAACATTCGCGTGAAACACTTACTCACTAAACATTCAATAACATTCACAAACACTCACTAAATACTTACTCACTAAACCCTAAACACCCACTAAACATTCACTAAACGCTTACTCATTAAACATTCAGGAAAAAAAATTCAGTCACACTAAACCCCTGTTCAATTTGCGGGGTTACCAGACCTTTAAAGATGGCCGCAAGGCTCTTCAGCGCCGCCCTGGTGGAAGACCAAAATGCGTTTACTGGTATACAGATAGCATCTCAGATATATACCCTCTATGGTTTCCCCACAAGCAGTTTTCTTATATACAGTATATTG
Organism: Macrobrachium rosenbergii; assembly: GCF_040412425.1. Lineage (NCBI taxonomy): Eukaryota > Metazoa > Arthropoda > Malacostraca > Decapoda > Palaemonidae > Macrobrachium > Macrobrachium rosenbergii. The sequence continues at coordinate 80,479,550 of NC_089743.1, forward strand.
AATGTTTTCATACTATAGCGGCACTATACATGCTACTTTTTTGTCTTTATTTTAAAGATGTAATGTGTTTATTTGAGTTTATGTTCTTTGTTGAGGTATTTTTGGTAAAGAATAGCAGTAACTGGACTGCTCGTTTCGGCGACTTGTTTTCTCTCTTATTTCCAGGGTGTGGAACTCTGTCCTTGGTCTACTTTATTCATATTCACATAACCTTCCACCTTCCAGAGGCAAAGCAACAGTATGGTTGTGAATGATAATTTAGACAGTAGTTTTGGTTTACCTTCAAACGAAAGATCTGAATTATATACAAGGCAGGCTACCTCTGCCAACACCTAGTTTATTTAGTATAACCAAGACGCACTTTCTCTGTCTCTGTCTCTCTCTTTCTCAACCTTTTACCATACCTCAGATTATTAGAGGCCTTACAAGAAGCCGTACAGAGGACAAACGCACACAAATTGACCTTGTGCCTCCTTTGAAAGCCGAATACGCTGCCATAAAATTGGCGTCACCATTTGGGGCCTGTAAGGGATGCAAACTACTTAGTTGTTAATTAATTCTGAGTCAGGCAGGGTCGTTATTCCCGTATTTTTCTTAATGCTGTATAGTGACTGATTGCTTTCTTGCCAGCTCGCTTATTTTCAAATTTTGACGATTTCGGTCTTGAATTTTTTGTTAAGGTTAAATATGGAGGTTAATACTTTTGCAATGCTCCGGAACTCGCCCGATGACAGTCTAAACAGGATCAACTTGATGACGACATCGCAACGAACCGCAGAGTTTATGTTGACTCTGGTTTAATCAGTTTTTTGAGCCTCGAAAATTTGAGAAAGGAGCAATGGGCCTAATCGAAATGAAAACGCAGAAATAAAAGAAAAGACGGAACCTACTGCAGATTCATCTGAAAGAATGAAAAGAGTGACTAAACTCATTCGAGAAAGAAAAAAGTATAGAAAACTATAAACAAAGCACGAGTCAGAATGATTCAGGGTTTTCTCAGTACAACCAAGGCAAGACTAAGCAATCATTAATACGAAAATGGTGACGTAATAAGCTAGAGTTATAACCCCCGCGGCTGAGATTATGATGTATTGTACTGCATTTCGTGTATTCTTTCCTCTGCATCAAATAATGTTTTACTCAGAGCAAATTGGTATTAGGGAATTCATAACAACCTCTCTTTCTCTTCATTTACACACACACACACACACACACACACATATAGATTCGCAATTCACCTCTCTGTTCGATCAGCAAAGTTAAACATCGTTGGTTCTGGTCATTGTTTGGATGGTGACAACCAAGAAGCCCCAGCCGCCGTGGGACGGGCAAACCCCATCCAGAAATATTTGAAAGCCACCCTTCTAAGGGGCACAGGTTTCTAGTGAAATATATAACCATACATACACGGATGAACGAACGGAGAAAGAAATACTTCGTGATGTGTGAAATGTAGGCTAACAAACAAACTTTGAATGTGGGGAAACATTACGCGCTCTGGTGCAGGGAAGCGCTTCATGAAGTAGGGGTTTGTTTCTCACGAAAGGTGGGCCAGAGGAAAAAAAGAAAATACAAAAGAATCATGTAGGTAGGCTATGTTAAACAGTCACTGATGCAGCTTACAAATGACGTCTGTGTGACGCAGAGAATGTATTAGTGAGTCTGCGAAAACGCAGCGTATCCAAGTCTGTGTGACGAAAAGGAGACTCATGCAATAAGTACATAGTGGTAAGTTCAGTGGTGGATGAGCTGTTCTTCCTGATGGTGCTGAAGAGAGAAGTCTCATTAGAATATGTGGAAAAATAAATCGAAGTATGCATAGGTAGTTTAATCTTACTCTGGTTATTAGATATATTAAGTCATTTATCTTATGAGTAACTCAATCATGGATTATAAAGTATGACGAATGGTAAGAAAATTCTGGACTGTCAAAGGCGATTCATGTTGGAGAGAGAGAGAGAGAGAGAGGAGAGAGAGTGTTAAGTCAAGGAAAAAGACTTCCCTACATATTTAGCATAATAATTGGTCACTGATTGATATGTAGACGAATAAATATAAGAATATATATATTAATAATATATATAATATATATATATATTATATATATATATATATATATATATACATACATATATATATATATATATATATACACTCATGACAAATAAGAGAAGCCTTTATAATTAACATTTAATTTGCTTACGAGACATAAATATGGCGTCCTTTCTTGAGGTATCTGTCGAATGGTTACACGAACAACCAACGAGTAGCAGTAGTAGTAGTAGTCAGTGAAACGGCTCCCTTACTCGGTCTATTTTGTGCAGTACTTTCAGATTCCCTCATCTTCCCGCCATTGCTACCTTGCCAGATAAATCTGATATGTTTATAACAAAACAAAAACAAAAAAACCCTTCGGGCCAGCCTTACAGAGGCAAGTAGGTTAACCCATTATCGGGTTAAACTATTTGATGATAAAAAAAAAAAAGCATCTCACAAGAGCCGTTATGAAGGCATAATTTCACTGCTGGGGCTTCTGTCAAAACTGTCGGTTGTTCACAAACTTCCAGCGACGTGATTCCTAGGATTTAGGTTAATTTTCTTTGAGAAAAAAATTTAAATGCCTTCTTTGTTACACGTCATTGTTAGTAGTTTTCAAGTCAATGAAAGAAATGCGTAAATGTGTGTAATATAGATTTTGATAAAGAAAGAGTCAGATAAATGAATTAGGATGCGACTATGAATCGTCCCCCATCTTTAAAAATCTGCAAGTTATTCATATCCCGCATTTCGTTACGTGAGGTAAATGTTTTTATCGAAGAAGGAGGAGGCATTCTGATATACTGTAACATACATACATAATATATATATATATATATATATATATATATATATATATATATATATATATATATATATATATATGAAAGGATCATTTAGAGTAAATTACCATTCCTCAATCTCTAAGTAACCCTCGTAGTGTTAATTCACCTTCCTTTTTCTGTTTTAAAGTAACCTTTTCATCTGCACTGTAACGAAGAGGGAATTAATTCTGATGACATTAAAATGTTGCCGAAGCCTGTGCTACTTTGAATAAGCTGCCAAAATGATATTTGGAATGACAGAATAGAATGTCTTTTCCAAGACTGTGTTGTCTTCTGGGAAACCATTTCGAATCAATGTCATAGTGGTATCCTCCCATTTAACTCAGTTTTAAGTAACAGCAGGTACTTACAAACAGTTGTCTTACATACACCTAATGAATTAATAATAAATATCTATCTAGTAGTTTAATCTCAGAAATTTAGTCACCACCAAATGAAGAGGGGGGGATTTTGGTCAACTATAGACCAGACTGAATTATAATCAGCAGTAAGCCAACAATAGAATGTTGTATGTTTTTCTCTTTTCACACAGAGAAGGTGATATACCTTGAACTTGCCAGATGCACGAAGTATCCCAACACCTATATCAACCCATGTTTGCTTTGTATCTCTTCACAACTCTTCTAAAGTTACAACTTCTGTTATGGCGTCTAGTACTGATTCTGGTTGGAATAATAAAAAGGTGAAGTCGTCAGTCATTTGCAAGAAGCTTTCGTTCATGTTGCTGCACAGAAGAATCTCTCTCACACATTCGAACAGAAAATAATCCACTGAATCGTGATATAACAATATAAACTTTGGCAAGGAATATCATTGTTGATCTTGTTGTTAGTACAGTACTGAGAAAGTTAACTGTATTGGTGTTTTGTCAAGGAAGTATGTTTAAGCCGTTTTGTTGTGCCACATTGCTAAATGTTCAAATCTGTTATTGTTGATAGTTATTCGTTGAATATTATCACTTCTAGAATAACGTGTACTAGTAAAGGAAGAGAACTACGTTTTAGAATCATCTTAAGAATTGGCCTGAATATCTTGCAAGTTCCTTCAGTAATATGGATTCTCGGTCGAAGTGGAACATTCTATCAATGACGACTTAGAACAATTCTAAAACATTCTTGAAATGAGGCGCAGAAAAGGTACCCAAACACTGCGCTGTAAATGGTAACTGGCTCTATTTCGCCAAAGTTTATATATAGCTTCTTAATTTTGCCGTTTTAAGCATCGTTTTGTCTTGCTGAAAGAAATTACTATCTTTATAACAGAACAATAAGCTTGCTATCCACAGTAAAATACAACGCTGCTTCACTACGCCCTATCCTCCTTAACAGCATGCTCTGGGGGATTTGCAATTTTGGTACGTTTTACACTGGGAGTTTGTTTCATGTTATCATTATCCTACACACGCCCATTAACGTAGTAATTAATTCTCCTCTCTGTTCCTATTTTTCTGTTCCGTCGAATGGAATAGCGTCATTGCCATAACAATTGCTTTTGAATTCTGCACATGTTCGCTGGTCTAAATATGGAAACGATAATCGCCTTGCAGAAGAGCATGGGACTGCCTCTTCTCTCATTTTTGTGGCTTCATCAACTGACGCAACCGTGTGGCGGAATGCACGCTGGTCTCCGCGCTAAGTTATTGTCACACTGTTTGAATTGAGAATGATCTTACATTTCTTCTGTCTGAAAAAGTCCAAATGAATTTTTATGATTAGCAATTTTTGTATTATTCTTTACAATTTTAGTATTGCATTCTTCTGTCTAGACGTTAGTATGACATCCACAATAAATATAATTATATCAATTAAATATGATCACATTCGTGCAAACTTGAGGGATGAATAAAATGTATGTGAGTGGAGCGTGAACTGGCTGGTGTCTGAAGATGATAGTGTTACTTGGTGATTGAGAAAAGAAGCTGTAGACTGGTGAAAAATTCGAAATGATTGGCAAAATGAGAAAATACAAAGTGAAAGTGAGCAAGAATAAAGTCACAGGTGAAAGCCGGGGAGACGAAGCAAAACATATCAAAATGAATGGTGGGAAAGGAAGAGATCGATTTTTATAGGTATTTGGATGGATATTAGACTGATAATGGCTGGATGAGAAAAAAGGTGAATCAGAGAATATGAATATGATCAGCGATGCTAAACATCAATGGGACTGGTCAATATTTAAATGAGTGACCATCAAGAAATGCCAGACATTGTCGCTATGTGGGATTTTTGAACGTCCGTGAACCAAAGTGTAGGGTTAAGCATACTCAGACCAAAATACTTGCTGAAACTAAGGCTTATCTGCAGTCACACGCACACACACACATATATATACACACTGGATATTTGAGCATTATCAGTATAGCATTATCAGTATTATTTATGATTTACCAGTGATGGCTACGGTATATATTTCCTACCAATAATATTCGTTCGAATTTCACCCTCCAAGGATTATTTACCCGTAACAAAAAACCATTGCTGCTGTTCATAATTTATTCTTATAATGAACATCCTCTGGACACGACGGCAATCGCTTAAAGTGGAACTCGTGTAGAAAATAATACTTTCTCATTTTAAAGGGTGGCCGAGTAATATTTTTCTTTTAAAGGTGTTATCCTTCGGTATTTTGATTGGAAATTTTTAGATTACTCCAAGGCCTGTTGTAAACATATATACATACATATATAGTTGTGGCCATATACTCCGTTGGTATATTACATAGCTTCGATATAACATGTCTTCGTTCCTGACTGATGATAGTCGACAATGCCTACCTTGGCTCAACCTTCCCGCTCCCTGACTCATGAATTTTGTATAAATGCTGCGCCTCTTTTCTCGGTTTTGTATACATTCTCCGCTGACCACGGAATTGAGATTATTAAAAAAAGTTCGGACATTTATAATGCTTTTAAAAGAATAAAAGAAATTGCTTGAATGATTTGTTTTTCCAGCTACTTGATGAAGCTAGAATACCTTTCCTGCTGCTTGAGAGAATTAGGACGAGGATTATCACACTATATTATATATATACATATATATATATATATATATATATATGTGTATGTATATATAACATATATATATGTGTGTGTGTGTGTGTGTGTGTGTATATAGTATAATCATATATTGTATATTGTTAATAACAGGACCTCATTTAAACTGGATGGTATCTAACGGAGATATTTATTCAGGAAAAATTACCACACCGTTTAAATGAGGCCCTGTTATTAACTGTACTAATGTCCAGAACAGTCGTCTAAATGATATGATATATTGTATATGTATACGCACACACACACGCTATATATATACACTATATATATATATATATATATACCATAATATATATATATATATATATATGACGTAAATAAATTTAACGTAATTGTACACAATCAATTCGAAGCAATAATCTGTGCGTGAGTATATTTATTCCCTTCATTTAATCATTCAATGTCACACGCCGAACCAATGGCATTTATGCTTCTGACATATCTCGCTTGAGTGTAGATGCTGTCGGCCACTTTTAAAGTGACACACCAATCATCTCCGCTAATGCGCATTAGACGCAACAGCGATACCTGATTTTATTTTGTTTTTGTCAGTAGAGTAGTTGTTTTACGTTTTACCATCGATATCAGATTAACTAACAGCTTTTTCCTGCTTCTTCATACTTTTTTGCAATAATGACTATGTTTGTTGTACGTGTAAACGAGAGTGAATGTTTACTCATTCACATAAAACATGCAGCTGAAAGTCGCCAAATTGCGCAACATTTAGGAATAAAACAAAAGACATTTAAACAATTGGAATTCGAATATGAAATTTAGGCCAAAGGCGAAGTGCTGGTGCCTATGCGGTCATTCAGATCTGAAACTAATGTTGGAACAATTACTAGAAGAAGGTGGAAGGTAAGATGGAAGAAAGGGGATAGGAATGGAGGTATGGTAAAAGGAATGAAAGGGGTTGCAGCTAGCGACCGAAGGGACACTTGAAAGAACCTTAAACAATGCCTACAACGTACCGTGTGAGTACACTGTGCTTTTACTAACACCCCCTTTGTGCCGTTTGGGAAAATATTTAAATAGATGTGAGTCATAGCCCAGCAACACTGCTGTTCCTCATCCCCTAAAATCCATGTCCTCCTCCTCAGTGTATATCCTGGAAGTGAAGTAATGCTATGTCATTTGAGGTCAAAACGACAAGACGAGGTGAAATGTGGTAGATGTGGATGACTTCCCTTGAAGAGACTTTTAGATTTTTCAAAAACGTTAGCCTATAGCTTCTGAGTTATCAGTGACATTTTATTACAAGTGCACGATACCAAACATTATAACCAGAATATTTTTACTATATGCTTTTTTATTTTCGGTATACACATGACTAGAGATATATTCATTTGAGAGAGAGAGAGAGAGAGAGAGAGAGATTCTGAAAATACTGTCTGTTTACCTCTAAACTAATGATCTGTGTAAACTATTATTGTATTCTCAATTCTCTCTTTGCAGCCGGTAAGAGTAGGAGGACCAGCCCAATCCCATCGCATGGATCTGGAATCTGTTTTCGGTGCTCCCAAGCCACCAAAGAGAAGAAACAGGAACAGTTCCCTGCCGCCTCCCAGACCACCCAAGTCCCTGGCTCTCGAAGGCACAGGACTCCCCAAACTGCCGCCTAAGGCGCCCATCCCCGCCCGCCCGGCATCTGCATCCACGACGTCTTCTTTCGTCACTGCATCTGCAGGAAGCCCTTCCCCTGCGGAGACCCCGACTTCCTTCCAAGGGACGCCACGACCTACCCTGACCAAGCAACGATCCAAGACCAGGCGTTCTTGGCCTTTGCTCTTCTGTGATTGCATGTATGCAAACTGTAAGAACTATGATGAAATCAATAAGTAACGGAAATGAGTGAATTAATTGATTAGTTCATTGTCCCTACATTTCTGGATCTAGTCCCATACTGAAAAGACTCTGTTTGATAAAACGTCATCTGAAAGAGGCAGCAGATTTAATGGGAAGCTATACTTGTAACTAACTTTCAGGTGAATTATAAAAATTCAACATTTCAGACCACGTTCAGAAAAAAATGTAAAAACTGAATCATTTAGTCCCTTATAATTTTAGCCTATACACACGGAACATTCTCAGATGCTAGGCCAATTTGACCACCTGGGAAAGAAAAAAGTGAAAACAATTTTGGTTTGTTTTTTATTTTGACAAGACTTTGAAAGTTTGTGTGCCTTATGAATCCACGGAAAGGACGAGATTTCCTGCGAACCTTTCGCCTTATGTGTGAAAATTGCGGTTCTTGGAATAGAGAATGTTGACCGTTGGAAGTTTAAATATTTCTGGCGCCTACGAAACGGTAGCCTTAAGATTGGAGATTCCTGTCCACTTTAGTGATATGTTCTGTAATGTGGTGCTTACGTTTACTTTTAATGAATGTTGTTACTCATATTTTTGGCAATTGCTGTACAGTATTATGCTGAATCAGGAGCCTGTCGTGTGATAATCTCTAGCTGGGAAATGACTGTGTATATATATTTATGATGTGAGTTGTTGAAACCTAAGCGGAGATTATGCGCCTCTTCCTTTGTGTGTTTGATGTTAGTTATTTATTATTTTTCTGTTTCTTCTCAATTTTGGATAAGACGTTTTATCACAGCATTGCATTTTCTGTTTATCGTGTAGCAAACACATCCAGAGAGAGGCTGTGTCTGAATTTGGAGGACGTGACGCTCGTTGAATCGTCTGGAAAGAAAAGTCGCACAAAATGTTCAAGAAGCCCTTTGACTACGTCCATGAGAGGACAGCATGAAGACGCAGTTCCACGGCAGTACCACCAGATAAGAGGTGTACTTGACGCAACATCGGACGTAACCGATGTCTGTCCTCAACTGGGGTTACTGTTTCCTAATTATTTTCTTAAGCAGAAAAATGAAGAGGTTAATTCCATTTATTATCGTATCTGCATTTTAAGGAATTTGGTAAAATGGATATTCACCGACGCTGTTTGTGCACTAGATCAGAAAAACTGGTAATAACGTAACAATGTACGTCGACGAGAAATAGATTGCACTCCTTGTTCATCAGCGCTCTTGGAGCTAAATGTCTCTCTGGATCACGTTCCGTAAAATACAGAACTGCGCTGTAACGATTCAATACATGTGAGAGTTCCAAGTCATTTGAATCAGGAAATGTTATTTGGACACACTGACAAAACAACCATTTCTTAATATTAATATCAGACACACACGTGTCCCAGAAATAGCAATGTTCTGCTAAAACTATAGCTTTTCCATTTTATTCCACCTTGCTGATGTCGTAACGTATGTAGGAAGGACTTCATTCTGTCACGATGAAAAGCGTTCTTTTGCTATCAAGATGTTTTGTGTAAAGCACCTTATTTCATCTTTGTCACTAATACAGAACGTGGAGACTGTTGTTATCCACCCATTCTCACAGGTATGAATTTCATTTTTAAGACTACAAACAGAAGGAACTTAAACGTTGTTGGAACATGTAGCCTACAGTCCATGTTATTGTCATCTGACCCTGCTCTCGAATCCACCATCTGATTTAGTATCCAATACCTTTCCTCTTAAATAGTATCTATTCTGACTTTCTAGTCTCATTTTAAAGCAACTGTCCACTTTTCACGTTTATAACGTGCTGGTATTTCTTTCTTTTTTTGCCAAGTCTCTTGGTATCGAAAAATATTTCTTTCCCTGCCCTCTAATAGTCTTAATCTTCGTTTTTTAATATTTTTCCCTTTCCCTTCACTTTCTTCCCAGAACCTCAAGACAAGAAATCAACGCGTCAGGTTAAACGGTGGACAATCTCTTATTGCCTTTGTCGGCGTCATTCTTAGTAGAAATCAACTCTCGCTTTCATGTGAAAAAATGTGTTTATTTTTCAAGGCAAGTGCATACTCTGGCCAAACACCAAAACACACTCCTTCTCTCTCTCTCTCTCTCTCTCTCTCTCTCTCTCTGTCATTAGCATCTTTGAAATACTATGTTCATAGAAAATATATCATTTTGCAACCTTGATCTTTGTTTTATTCTGTTACCTATGTATCTTCTGACCGTGAAAATGTTCCTATAAGGCAGAAACCTCCATCCATTGATGCCTATACAAATACAGTATCATAATCTCCTCTCTCTCTCTCTCTCTCTCTCTCTCTCTCTCTCTCTCTCTCTCTCTTTTTTAATCCCTTTTTAATCCTGGGTCTCTTAATAATGAAATGATTTTCGTTGAGATAATCAGTCTTAATAAACGAGACAACTTTAACAACGATTGGCTGTTTAGCAATATTTTTGAAGTTTCTATAGATTTTCAGGTCACTGGGTTCAGCACTTAATGTAGGTTATTATTATTATTATATATCCAGCCAACGAAGAAAAAGTTATTAATACCCAGTCAAAACGAAAAGGAAGAACAAATCTTATACCCGACTTGAGGACAACAGACAATGGCTATTTTCAAATAAGCCGCACAAACAATGCTGGAAAAATAACTTTTGCCAAGAAGAAATCATATTTATTTCAGATGAACCCCTTCAAATTAAAATGGCAGATTAGTTGATTAACTGACTGAATGACTGCTTTGCGTGAGCAAAGTAGTACGATGTGAAGGCATTTTGAATCATAAAGAAATAAAAGTAGTCGATGGGATAAAAAAAACAAAAGACTTGGTCTCCTTCGAGCAACCCACACAATGCCAAGCAGAAGTATAAATAGTCTTATTAATTTTTAAGTGCACAAAAGTCATTGAAATCTAGAGTAGGTCGCATTAAGTATACTCAGGGTCCACACTAGAAACCCTTGCAAGGATGTAAGTTTACAGAATCTTAGACACGACCTATAATAGTTGTGGCTTGGTGTAAGCACAGGTAAACTGCCAATACAGTTTGCTTAAATTTAGAAACTTTTTTTTTTTTTTTTGCAAAATATCTGTTCTGCCGTATGGGTTCTGAAAACATTGCCTTGTTTATACAAGGGGGAAAAAAGATTCCTGCCTATACTTGAATGACAAGAAGTAAAGTGGTATATTATTTCGTATGACGTTCGTATATTCCAAAAAAATATATCCCTTTGCATGCTGATACAGCCAGTTTCATGTCATAATGAAATATAACAGGTAACGCGGTCTGCTTATATTCTTAAGGGTGAAGTAGACTACGTTCTTCAGTTCTTAATCGAGAATTTAATCATTCCAAGTGGTAAACATCTCATGATGCTCTGATGTCTAATGTAGTCATTAAGACTCTTTCTTTAGTCCTTCACTGGATGGGTCGATATCGTACTCGCCTAGCACTCTCCTAGGCCAGCGTTCGATTCTCCGACCGGCCAGTGAAGAATTAGAGGAATTTATTTCTGGTTCGGATTCCACAATAAGCTGTAGGTCCCGTTGCTAGGTAACCAACTGGTTCTTAGCCACGTAAAATAAGTCTAATCCTTCGGGCCAGCCCTAGGAGAGCTGTTAATCAGCTCAGTGGTCTGGTAAAACTAAGGTATACTTAACTCCTGGGAGTATGGCATCTTTCTCCTTTCGCATTTCAACGTAAATCGAACTGAATCTTTTTCTCTTGCAAAGAGCAGCTGAAATAGTAATGCAGAAAGAGAAGGGAAACATGAAGGAAAACTTAGCAGCTCTGGAGGTTTCAGGGATAGATGGACTGAGCATACTAAAGAATCTCACGGAAAAAAAGGCAAACCTGGTGATGCCTTTTTGAAACCTAACTTACCGACGAACAAAATTGGTAAAGTAATAAATAATTCAATAACAATAAAATATCGGGACCAAATGGTATCCTGATGGAATTCTTGAAGAAGAACCTGCTAAAGGATTAACCAGGGAAGAACTACAGGTTATGCCAAGGCATGAGCTAAAAAAAAAAAAATAAAAAAATGGCCTTCTGGGTATCAAAAACCTATATGATTACAGTTTTTGAGAAAGTGGGAGGGTGGGGGAAGAACAGCTAAATTATCAAAACCCTTTAAACAAACTTGGTAAGTCATACATCAAACATTATGCTATGAATTTTGACAAGAAAGTTGATTGACAGGAAGGCAAGTTAGTTCACTGGAAATATCCAAAGTTGCTTTAGGTTTGGATGTGGAACAAGGGAAGCGATGGGCTCTGTTACGCTTTTGACAAAGCCTTTGATAACTTCACCGAGAAGTGTTCGTCCTTTATTGACTCTCAACGTAATTTTTTTTATAGGGTGCGAAAGCGGAAACTTATGTGGGCTCCTAAAAGTTTGAAAATGGATAAAAAAAATATATGGCTGATAATAAACTTGCATTTTGGAAAGAAGAATGGGAACTAGACATAGGTGGAAGAGTGGTAAGATGTAGTTGCTCAGAATTGTCTGTTATTCAGCATTTATTGCTGAGGCAATGATGCAAGAGTCGCTGGAAGATCTGGAATAAGGAACCACAGTCGGAGTTTTAGCGAATTAGCGATATGTACAAGTGACAAATGCGCTTGGCAGAAATGATGGACTGTGCATAGAGCACCAGAATAATTTCGAATGCAAAGTGTACGAAAACAAGACCATTGTGACAGAGATTTCAAGTGGTGACGGCTCTCCCTTTAACGTATGAAATGGTAATGGATAGATGGGAGAGAACAAGTAGACTAGTTCAAGTATCAGTGGAATAAGTTGACCGAGAATGGGGATCATAGCAAAGAGAAAAATTAGAATGGCTACGGATAAAGGCCTGCTCTAAAGAAAGCATGATTCCAACTGAAAAAGCTACATCTAAACTCGGGCGAAAGACAGATGAAGGTCTTGGTGCGGTATCCTGTACTGTATAACTCAGTTAAGGCAGCGACTTGAAAGTTTCGAAAAGTGATCGTGAAAAATGATGAAGATAGAACTGAATAAAACAGAAAAGCAATGGAGATGTGCTTATCATTGTAAATCTAGAAGGGAACTTGACAAAGGTAATCAGGATGACACAAAGAGAGGGTGAGGGGAATGAATGAAGCTTGTGCTGAACTAGACATTATGGCCAGAAGCCAAAAGGAAGTGAATATTGGACCGTCTGAAGACTACGTGAACAATTAACGGGCAAAGAGAAGGGATGTCTGTTTCATAGTTGAGGTAATAATATGTGACTCTTCGCTACCAAATCTCAGGTATATTTCACGTGGGAACATTATACAGGGAGACATCAATGGTTTCCTATTCTAACCTGAACGAACAGTATAAATCCTTAGCTTTTGTATCATCAGAATCGTCACAGTTCAGTTTCAAATCACATGGTTCTATGAATGTCTGACAGAAAAATGTCTAGACTCCAATTTATTATTACCGAGGATTTTAATAATAAAAAAGACATTCAATTATGGCAAAAAGTTCCGTACACGTACACCTAATTAATTCTGTATCTCAGCAGTATGAGAGATGAGTGTGTTTAGTTTATGTTGTCAAAGTTTCTATAATTCATTTTTGACGTATCTCTATAACCACAGATTTTGTTTGAAAAGTTCTAAAGGTGAGTAACTGGAGTTCGATTACCAAACCGAACGAGGAGAGAAGGTATGGGAGCATTCCTTGAAAAATCACCATGCGTCTTTTGATATAACACTCAGTTCTAAACCTGTTGTTAGTCGAATGACGTGGATTGCAGCTGATGTGTAGAGAGAGAGAGAGAGGAGACTGAGGGGTTGGGGGGCAGGGCGAAGAGTTTAGAAGACTAATCCGTCAGTGTATAGATTCAGGACGCGAGGACCCCTACCTGATAATCCTCGCCACATCGGGGTGAAGAGGTTGATCGGATATGTTATTTTTAAGGTACAATCTCTCTCCCAGTTTATACTTGAAAAGCTATTAGTGTAGATCTGAGTGTCATAAATGACAGACGCCGGTGGAATTTCGTTGCAAGGCTACGTTGATAAGAACGCTTCTCGATTTTCCTTCCAGGTGTGTAATTATCTCTTACACATCTTTGTTGTTGATCTTCCACGGTTCCTCACACGCTCGCGGTCGAGAATAGGCTACGAGGCATAAATGCATGTTAGTTACTGGATGATGAGTCATAATTTTCCCGAGTTGCTGCCAGTCTCTTCTCGTGCGTACCTTAGAATTAAATGACTCATAACGGAAGCTGTTTTTTTGTTTTCCCTCTCAGCATAACCAAGGTGTCATGAATGCTTTAGACCCTGGCGTAAGCAATGTTCCATAACCTTAAAAACGTACATGAGATGTAGAATGGCAACTAATGGAAATTATGTAAGTCTGCATAAATGACTTGTTGAACAGCTGTAATTTGTTATATAAGAATCACACGCATACATACGCCCACGCACATTATACAGTATATATATATATATATAATATATATATATATATATATATATATATATATATATATATATATATATATGTATTATCACACCTGCGAATTGATACGCAAACAATGAGATGATAGCATTAGTATATTTTTAAACACGTATTTAAAATTGTGCTCTCTCTCTCTCTCTCTCTCTCTCTCTCTCTCTCTCTCTCTCTCTCTCTCTCTCTCTCTACTCTCTCTCTATATATATATATATATATATATATATATATATATATACATATATGTACATGTGTGTATATATATACATATATATATATGTCTCTCTACACATATATATAAGTATATATACATATATAGAAATATATATATATATATATATATATATATATATATAGAGATATATAAGAGAAGAAGAGAAGAGAGAGCTAGGATTTTTAAACACGTGTTTGCTGATATTATGACAATGTTTTCATCTCAATCGTTAACGCTCAACCATTCGCAGTGCGATAACATTTTAATCGCCAAATACCCAGATACATAGAGGCTGTTCATGACTCTCCGGAGTCGACGATTCGACTGGGTTTGTGATAAAGACGCCAATAACACGAGCAGTGGTAGAAAACTATAAAAAATACTATCTCTTTGTACATAAATCACAATGCCTAAAAGAGGCTTATTGTTATTATTTAAAATAATAATTTACCATTATCGTAAATTATGGAGGTAACCAAAGAGAGTCGAGATGTCAACTCCCAGCCCTGAGGACGATACGAAGTTGCCTTCAAATCTTGATAAGTCTGAAAACTTGGATGAAGGAACTTTGGTTGGTTAATTTACAATGAGCTAGCGTTGTGCCAGCACTGATCATTGCCCAGGTACGATAAAGTGTTAAATTGTTCAAGTGGTCTGGTGTGGTCCTTGAGCCCCATTCAGTCAAATAAGACGGTTTACTTTCATTCTGTTGGAGGAAACATTCCGGCTGGAAGGATAGCTCGTACATAGAGTTTACTGCTAAGAGACTATCGTTAAGGTGAATATATATATATATATATATATATATATATATATATATATATATATATATATATATATATATACTAATATATATATATATATATATATATATATACTGTATATATATATATATATATATATATATATATATATATATATATATAGTATATGAATTCACATTGCAGTCATTACATAGGTATAAGTTTGTTTGTGAAAATACAATTACTAGCAGTTACGTTCTATACTGAAAAGATGAAAACTTTCTTGTTAAAACTTCACATAATTTGTACTATTAAGAACAGATAATAAATAAATCCACACTGATAAGATATTGAAGCCGAAAAACTAATATTCGTTATAAATAAACCATGGGATACTGGAAAGTAAAATTTGGTCTCAAAAGACAGCAAATTAGTACAAATTTTATTCAACAGATGGCACCCACCTAACACCAATACAGTGCATTCGAAATGTATTTGAGTATTAAATTTTACACAGATATTTGAAGTATAAAGGCTAAAAACTGCTTTTACACTTATGAAAATAATATTAATAAAAAAATTAAAATAAGTTCCTTATTATTAGGAAATATACGGTATATGATCTCATAAAAAAGATGATGATAAGTCGAAGTCACTGTTAATAGATTCGGACTATGTATCGCACGATACTTGCATAGAAAGCTTTGTATAAAAGTATTTGGATGAGTGACAGATGGAAGTAGTTCGTCAAGATGACGTGAGTTTGCCTCTGGGGTGTCGTGTTTTGATTATTATCTGGGAAATGTTACACATTTTGTGACATGAATATAACGTGAGTGATATATTGAGAAAAGAAAGGTACACTCTGGATTACTAGACCAGTATAGTTTGCTTTCGTTATGTCTGTCAGAGTTGGGTGATTTCTCTGGCCTTGATTGGGCTATAAGAATGTCGTTTCGTTTTATTCTCAGCTTTGATGCTACAACTCTGGCCATGTATTGCCTTGTTTTTAATCGGATGCTTCCAAATTGAGACTTCGGGTCACATGACTATGTGGTAGGCGCTTAACCGTAAGTGCTGAGGAAACGTTTGAGTTTTTTTTCAGCTTGTGAAATGAGTAACCTATCCTGGGATGTGCAGTGACTTACGATAGCTTAAATATTTAATAACCTTGATTAAGCCATTGGGGTCCCGTAGGTATGCTTGCTTAGGCCAAGGTAGCTGCTGTTTGCAGACTAGGCTATGATGACCTTGTTAAGTTTAAGTTTTTGGTAATTATTCACAATCTAACTATTCATTCAGAAACTACTGACATAGCCTAGTCTGTGGTATTTTTGATAATTTTCTTCTGTTTGGGTAATTTCCTTTGAAAAATTTGGTCAAGTTAACCCACCACAACCTTCCTTATAAGCTATGGTAATCTCCCTCCCCACATGGGAACTATTAAATGGTGTTTTTGTGTAAGGGTAAGAACAAAAACGTGATTAATTCTGTTCAGTAAATTGATAAAATTTAGGGTGCTAGCTGACAGGTCTTACATTATTGATCTGGCCCTAAATGTGTTGCTTGCACTGTGATTCATCCTCTCCTCTTCTTTGTTATATATAAGAATGTTGTATTAGGCAAACCAAACACATATAACAGAAACTAGTATCAGATTCATCAAAATCTCATAAAAAAAATTACTGTCAAACACATCAACTCAAGCAAAGGGCAGACTTGAAAATGATGGTGCTGAGTTGTTCATGAAAGGTTTTTTATGTAGTAGCCTTGTACAAACTTTCAGCTCAAATGTAAACAGGGAGCTAAAACTTTTAGTTGGATATACTGTAATTATTCCATGTCAAATCTGGAATACTGTATTCGTTTTTCAGAGTTGACTTTTAGAAGCCACTGCGGTTTTTTAAAGGGAAGTAGCTCACTGTAGTTAAAATTCTACATTATTTTGTACGGCTCCCACTGTATAGACTAGATTTGGTGAATATTTTTAATGAACTAAGCTGGATTGTGTGAAGACATGAAATTTTGTTGTCAAACTGGATTTGCAGAAGGTTAACAAGCATTTTGCTCAGAAACTGAAGCTTTCACTGGGAATTTAGAAACCCTTCTCTTCACTGTCTCACGGTCAACTACGAGGTTTTTTAACCCTATGTTGCTGCTTTAGCTCAGTGCACTGTTTTTTGGGTTTATAAATTTATATTTCAGTGTAAACAATAATGCATAACCATATGCAGTATGGTAGGCCTACATGGAAGAGGATGGTGTGTAACAGTGACTGACAGTGAGGCCCAAAGCCTACTGTAGCGAGTGAGTACAGAGAATTGCCGATGACTTTTGACACTGGTACTAGTGTGTTATAGTGAAGATAAGATGAATAACTTTTAACCCTAATTCAGTATTACTGAAATTTGAGTAGGCACAGGTAGGACTGTTTTCGTCTAGCCCAAGCGTATGGTAAAGGCTAGGAAAAAGAACAAAGGAATATTGTTTAGTACATGGAGCATAACTGAAAACTGGGTCTACTCATTTTATAAATGCTTTGGAGTTTGGGAAATAAATGCATTCCTTATCCAAGCTGGTGGCATTGCAAAAAAAGAAAAAAAAAAAACTAAAATAAACAGTAGCATTTACATATCACTTTCAAAATGGGAACTGTTTCCTAGCTGCTATCTGTACAAATGTGTTTAATCAGGGTAGTATTATAACGTAAGACTTTCTTGATTTGGTGGTTTGGATGATTCTTGATATTTAACCCCATTGCTTAATTACATAATATACCTGAGAGAGAGACTTGAAAACTGAATTATGTTGCCCCTGTTTATAACTTAATCAGAATGCTATCATAGAGAAATTTCTTCCTCACTCTCAGGTTGTGAACACTTTCACAGTATAAATAAAAACTTTCAGTTTATTTCCTATACATAATTCATCCTAGGTCATTGGTTTATTGATTTTTGCAGGTTAAATTTCAGTAACTTTATTATATTTCTTTAGTAATTCAAGTTTTGTTAGATATTGCATGAATGTTAATTTGGTAATTTTGGTTTAATTGCATGTTGCCTAAAGCACTAGCTTGTGCTGTGCCCAGATAAAGATAAGATAATAATTATGTAAGTCATTGTCCCTTCAGGAAAACAAACAGCAGTTTTCCTTTATATTTATATGAGGTTGAAGCACTTTAAAGAGAGTTCATTTCTTTGTAGGAAAGCTAATTTCTGCCTGAACCTCCAAGGGAGGAGGGAAGAGCATAATTTGATTTCAACTGTATAGTATGGCATTGGGAAAGGAAAAGTTTTTAGATAACAGAGAATTTTGAATTGAAAATGCATGGGAAGGGAAATCTCTAGTGGTGGCCTACAGTATGTAAGTTTTGAGATACATGTGGAAATGTTTAGCCCTTTTATTAAAAAACAACTTTTTATAAGTTGCTTGGTTTTGTAGACATTTGTTTTGTAGGTTCTATAGATATTTGTTTGTAGGTATGAAACTGAGACCCGTAGTTTCAGGAAGCAGTGTTCATTTTACAAGATTCTGATATCTTTTCCGTTGGCACTGTATCATAAAATTAAAATGACAGGTATCTAGAAGATTTTTTGTTTTTTGTCAGTAAATGGAATTAGCGGCTGGTGGCTGATGTGTGCACTTCTTATTACTCTGTGATCTAAGAGTTGTGCAGTTATCAGTGTCTCAGTGGTGCAGTACAGTGGACCCCCGCCTATTTGCGGTTTCGGATTCATGGCTTCACCTATTCGCAGGTTTTTCTGTGGAACATATATACATGTTTTATTCGTGGAAAATTCGCCTATGTATGCTATTTTCCATAGAGAAATATTCGCTAATTACTGTATAATTCATATAATTTTCATGACTAAATGCATTTTTGGTGATAAAACTATTAAAATACTCAGGTATAAGCATTTTTAGAGGGGGTTTTTGGTGGTGGAACTATCAAAATAGGCAGTTAGACTCTAAGCATTTTTAAAGGGGTATCAAGTATTCGCAGATTTTAGCTATTCACGGGGGTTGTGGTACGCATCCCCTGTAAATACCGGTGGTCGACTGTATACGTGTAGAACAGGGAAAGTATCTTGAACATAAGTAATGTGGGACTGAGTAGTACTGATATTCTAGTAAAATGGCAAATTCAAGAAGAGAAAGAGCAGCTTTCAAATTTAGAGAAAGCATTACAGCTGAACATTAAAACATGTTCATCAGTGTTATTCATATTTAGAGATTTGGGTATGGTTATGATCAGAAATACAGCTGCCCAATTTTTGAGGAATTTTAAGTTAAAGTGCTCAGTAGGTATTACTCTCCAGATAACTGAAGAATTAGGCTCATTGAATTTGCATGATAAGAATGTATCATAAAAGGCTTTTTAAGTAGCCTATACAGATTAGGGATGAAAAATTTCTTATGAAAAATATTCTTATTAAATCAGTTTCAAGTGTGATTTCTTTTATTTAGAAATTCCTTAGCCATATTAGAAATGTACACTTGTTTACTGGAGTAATTATAGCTTAGAATTGTGTTTCATAAGCTCATACAAAAATGGCCTGGGTTGCTTCCTCTGATACAGTACTTAAATTACAAGATATGCATTTTCCAACATTTGTTGACATCAGGTTAGGCAATGACATTTAATTATGTAATAAACATTTATTGCTTTAGTTATTTTTTCCAGGTGATATAAGCAGCTTTTCTTCATTCCACTTTGCTCAGAGGAGGTCTAAAACCAAAGATTAGATTTGAAGGCATTCCAGGAAGCTCTCTAACATGGGAAGTAATAGCCCAGTTGTTTTAGATTCTGGGCCAAATGCTGCGCCACCATTAATAAACAGCACAGTAGACGCCAGCGTGTGTGGCAAGGATGCATTAACCGATAGCTATGGGTGGTTTATCCAGGCTCTTCTAGCTAGCCTGGCTTTTGGACTCTTGATTTGTGAGTATTTTTTATGGGATTTTGGTTATGTGGAAGTTTGATTTGTGAGTATTTTTTATGGGATTTTGGTTATGTGGAAGTTTGTTAAAATTTTGTGTTGAAAAAACTTTTGTTTTAAAAAATGTGGGTTTCATACAACTATCATCACATGTAACTGAAAATTAGAAGCAGTTTTTCCTCACAGTATATAGTCATTTTACTCTATAGTACATAATGGTAATGCATTTAATAGTGATTATTTTAGAAAAATTTTATTCTGATTCATAACTTTATGTTGATAAGTTAATATGGTTCCTGCTTTTGTACAGTATACTGTTTTTTTCTTTTCAGTGAAGCGATTTTGTGAGCCAAGAAAGCATCGCAGATCATGGCTAGTGTGGTTTTATGATACTTCCAAACAGGGTCTTGGAGCCATGATCATTCATTTTTGCAATGTTTTTTTATCTGAAGCATTTCGAGGGGATCCTTGCACATGGTAAGTTGGAATATTAATGGCATGATGTTTTGTTTTGTTAAGAGTATTTTATATTTTAAAGGAAATGAAGTGTATGGAAATAGCTTTTGGCTTTAGAGGACTACTGTATTTGAAAGGGATAGAGTTTCTAGATCAAGGTCCCCAAGGTTTTTCATGTTTGTATTACCAAATTGTAAAAATTTCAAAATACACTACTGTACAGTGTTGTATAAGACAGCATTATACAATGTTACATAGTACATTACCATATTATGTAACTTTACTTTACTGCAGTTTATCAGATTGCTTGATGGACTGTATGAGGGGATGCTGGTAATTAGCCAGCTGCACTATTGCCCACTTGTTGCCTAATCTAATTCATCAACCTCTTGTTTTAGAATCTAGTGTATGAATGATATTGCACTACACTGTTCAATTCAAAAATTGATGTGTTTTACAATTGGTCATGTATTTTACTACAAAGGTTAATAGTGCAATGATCACTTTATTATTTTAGCTGAATGGCAAGATTTACAAATTTGTAATCTAGCCCACCTGGTTGGTTCTGGAACATGCAGGCAACACTAAAGTGTTGTAGGCCATTTTTTAGATACAGAAACTTGCATCCTTAGACACGTTTTCTTTGGATTGGTTACTGTTTATAGAATATCCCTTCATTACTATTTTCCTGAAACTGGATGTCATCTCTGTGGAGACACCTTTAGAAAAATTCTGTTCTAGTTTGAAAGAGAGATGATGTGTTGTGTGAATAAGGAGTCCTAAAGCTCAACATTATGTTGCCCAGCCATTCAGTCTTATTGGCTTGGGTTTCTTGCACAATGAATAAAGTTGGTTGCCATTCTGGTTGTTTTAGACACTTTGGAGCTGTTGGATGTACATAATACTCTACTTCAGTTTGGAATGATACTCATCAGACATGTGTGACATAGTACAGATCAACCTGTTCACCATGTCCATGTTGTTTATCTTTTTGTTTAGTTATCTTTCAACTACCTATTCAACATATATAATCTTATACATATTTTTATATGTATTTATCTTTTATTTCTGTATCTCACAATAATTTAACCACCACTGTTATTACATTAAATATTACTTGTCCATTCCTGTAGTATAATTGTACTCTATTTTGGGTCTTGACAGATAATTTTGTTTTACAGTGAAATTATAGTTGGTCTCAGTTTCAGTTGATGCAGTTTATAAGTTGCAAGCCTAAAGCAAAAATTGATATGTAGGTGTCCTATGTACATGCAGATATACTGTACAAATATGAACATAGTAATATGTTGAACTCTAGTAGGTACTTGTAGGTACCTTTTATGTTAGCTCTTAATATTGATATTCCTTACCTCTTTGGTATCATTCTTAGGCTGCACAAAAATATGTATTGCAGCCTGAGATATACCTCAGTTACATTTAACGTTTCTCATAAATGGACAACAGTGTATAGTAAAAGTCTTAATTATTCAGGATTCAATTCCTCAGAAATCCTAATTATTTGGCAAAATTTAAAAATAATCTTATTTGGAACATTCTGTATTATTCATATGAAATTCCAAGCCATATGTAAGCTACATGTGCAGAGTTATCATTAGTTGGTACAAACTCTCCAGCTACAAGTTTGGAGGTAATCCAGCATCTTCTGCAAAAGAGAGGCTTTTCTTGTAGGACTGCATAGAGATTAGGGTACCTCCAAAGATCCTTGTCTAACATGTACCATCCATGGTTGCTGGCACAGAGTGGTCTCTCTAGCTGGAGCCTCTGTTCAGCAAATTGTGGACTTCCTTGTCAACCTTTATTGAGACAAGCTCTGCCTCAAGTCAAGTCTTTAGACTGAAGAACATAAAACTCACATCTTCGGTGGAGTCATCCTTGATAGCTTTGAGCAATTTGTCCTCTGCAAGAGCTTTGGTTTCTGGAATGGGATGTAACTCTTGTGTCTCTGCAGCCTTACTAAGGTGCTGTATGAGCTCTTGGGGGAGGACTCAGACCAAGGTCTTACTCTCAAAACTGTCTTTCTGCTATCCTTAGTCTTTAATAAGTATATCAGCAAGTTGCATGCCCTCTGTTATCTCATCAGGTACTCAAAGCATTTGGAATCTCTTTTGTTCATTCCTGAATTTGTGGTGTAAACCCAGAATCAGTCAGTTCTAAATGAGAGAGACAAGGGCTTTTTGATTTCCTCTTTTCAAGTTCAGATGAGATGCTTCTGTGTTCAGTGGGAGCCAAAAGATGCTACCTAAGAAGGACACGACCTCATAGGCCAGAGTGCTGCCACCTCTGCTAGTAAGGGCAAGCACATAGAAGCATGTGTAATCAAATGAGCTTAAGACTCTTTTGGTGAAGTAAGCAGCCATACAGTTTAATCCAGAGCTCACTGAGTCAGGGCTGTGGGACCAGCCCTTGCATTTCAGAGCAACTTTTTAGTAGCACTGATAATGATGTCAGGTTTCGGGAGATGTTAGACCTCCCTTACCTCATTCTACCAAAGAAATGTCATCCACCTTCCTATGTGAGGCAGTAGCTTGGACCAAGTACATGCTGCATCAGGCACAGATTTGGATTGTCTACACAATTGAGCACCCAGTCATAGAATTTTGACTTTTAAAATGTTACTCTCTCTTGTTCTTTTAATAAGAGGGGATAGAGCTATAATCTAAACTGTTCATTTTTGATAGTGTAGTCATTTGTTTTGTCCTCAAGGAGTTACCCTTCCATGGTCTGCCAGAGCTCCATGGTGACTAGACTAATATCAAAGAATTCTCTTTTAGCCTGGTCTTGTAGCTGGGTGTTGTGTCATAACGATAAACACTACAGTATAACAAATAAGTGATGGATTATAATGGACTCAAAGATAAGAGGGCATTTTCCCTTATCTTCAGTGAAGCTGAACCCAGTTTTCGAATGTCAAAACCTGCAAGAAGGAGAAATTACTAATGCGCACACTCGTCCATCATCTTGTTTACGACTGGACGGGTAAAAGACCAGGGAGCTATTACTCTTTCAAGTCAACGGTCAAGTGTGTACCTAAAGCCAGTGCTCAGTAAAATACATCTATATCTGGTTGTCAAAATTAACCTTAATCTTAAAGGGTTTAAGTTAACATGGGTATTTAATAAACTGTATTATAACTACACGCTTGTAATCAAGTTAATCTGTAATATGAAATATACTAACGATACAGTCGACCCCCGATATTTTGGGGGAATGTGTACCACAACCCCCCCACAAATAGCTAAAATCCACCAGTGCTTGAAACCCCTCTAAAAATGCTTATAACTGCTTATTTTGATAGTTCAAAACCCACTGAAAATAATTATACCCGAGTATTTTAATAGTTTTGTCATGAAAAATGCATTTAGTCATGAAAATGATATAAAAATACAGTAATTAGTGAATATTTCTCTGTGAAAAATACCGCGAATAGGTGAAGCCGCAAATCTGGAACCGCGAATAGGTGGGGGTCCACTGTATAGGGATCTACAGAAGTGTCCCTTATTAAAAACAATTTACACTAATTAGTTTCTAATAACAACTTGGTTTTTCACTACAGGGCCGCCATTATGCAGGGCCCTTAGCTCAAGTGTCCCATAGCAAATTGCTCAGTTCATTTTTGCCAGTGGGTACGGCCCAAATCACCTTCCATGAGCGTAGTCCTTGTAAAAAACAAGAAAAATTTGCTTGGTCACCAGATACAGTATGTATGAAATTTGTAGTATGCTCTTGGCAGCAAGTTTTAAGGATGCAACAGTTCATTTTAAGCTGCCATGATGGGTCTTGGAGTTTAGCAAGGGTGAGGGAGGGGGAGATTATATCTTGCTGGAAGAAATCCAGCGGCAGATATTTAACCCTTTCTCAGAAGATCTATGTTTGGACCAAAACCTAGTACATCAGTCCCCAGTGCCTCCCAGGTTAACCCTGTTGAGGAAGTAGAGGAATCTTCACTTGGCGGTGACATTCTTACAAAAGAGTATGAAGTTGATATTGCTACTGAAATGACCTTGCTGAACCCAGAAGGATCATGGACGCAAATTTCAGCTAACCATGGGAGAAACCTTCCAGAAGGAATTCTATCCCTGATGCAGCTATCAGAAGCTGAACAGGATCCTTCCCCTAAAAGGGTTACTAGGATCCACCTAACCCCAATTGAAATTACAGTATTTTCGGAAGGGTATAGTAACTCACCCAGGACCTCTGCCCCCTGGGTAACAGGCAGTTACAGTTCAGCTGTGGAGCTCCCCCAAAAGGGATTCACAGTTTGTGGCATTTGATCAATTCCATAAGGAAATTATGAGTAACATCAAAGATGTCCTTGCCACAGAATGGCAATATATGATGGACATGTTACATGATTCCAAACAAGAAATTAAGGAAATGAAGTCAGTCATGTACACTCCAAAGTGTAAAAGTACTGCATCCTGTAACTGAAAAGTGAGATTGGATACAGATTCTGGCCAAACAAGGTCTAAGGTTAGAATTATAACTGGAACCAACAAAATAGCCAGTTTGGACTACAAAACTTCAGGTCAAAACATAATGGGCTTCCAATACTCACCCCTGATGATACTGATAAAGCCTTGGCAAGACGTCGCAATGTCCATTTCCTCTCCCAATGGTAAGTATCTAATTAATGAGAGAAAAACCATGATCGAAGTTGTACATGTGGAGTTTAGAGAGAGGGCAGCACCCCTTAATACAGAATGGCACCTGATACACCTTTGCCAGACATGGAGAAACCACAAAAAGAAACAGTTCTCTTACCTGTGCCTATAGCATTAAAAGCTATAGATGACATCCTTTACCAGGTCAACGGAAAATGGATCTCTGCTTCCACTATGGATAAAACCCAAGTTGCTCACCAAGCAGCCCCAGCCTTCTGTCCCTTCACTTTTAAAATAATTAACCATGTGAAGGCAGATTTTCAGAATTTTGTCATAACTAGAAAACGGAGCCAATGGTAGAATTAAAACCATTTGCCACTGTCATCCTGGTTTCGAAAAATTCCACGAAGGAATGGCCAACGCTTCAACTCCCTTTTGAAAGAAAAAGGCTCCCTTTAGACATAGCTACTCAGCAATTTGGGACGCCTCTGGGAAGAATCTCAGACGAGACAGTCTCATTAGAATTTTGTGGTAGAACCCACCTCCTAAGTGTTTTAACCTCTTCCACCATGCTAGAAGTTGCCACCAAAAGGCTTCCAGAAGATTCTAGGACAGTTTTTGCTGTTGTGGTTAAAAGTCTTATGAGAACCCTATGGGAAACACACTGTGACTTTCTAGACTGGCGCATAAAAGTGCGAATGGAAACATTGGAAGGCTCCATCAAGTCACTTTCCAATGTGACCGTTTTATTACAATCTAACCCCTTCTGTAAGGACCTGTTTGAGGATTCTGTTGTAACTCAACGAGTAAGCATGCCAACAAAATTGTACAGTGTACGCTCTTGTGGGGAAAGGAGAATTCAGGAAACAAAAAACTCCAAATTTCCCTGTACCTAACCCAAAAAAGGTTTACTTTGATCAAAAGTCATATAAGCCTTAAGTCACCTCCGAAAGTTATCCTCAAAAAACAGGTAGGTGGTCAGAAGGGACAACTCCCCAAAAAGGGACAACAACAACCACGACAACAAGGACATCCTTTTCACAAGGTCCAAAAACCTTCTTATAAAGGAAAATAAAAGCAACACCCAGAATGTCTATCAAGGGCAAAGGGAGAGGAAGAGGGGATACGAAAAGGAATTGTTTGGTCAGGGGTTGGCTTCAACACGACACCACAGGCAATGGAAGTCTTTCCCTTCGGGACACAGTATTATTCTTAATGGGCTAGGGTGGAAATGGCTTCAAACCCCCCCCCCCTTTAAAAGGGTTCTTTTAAAAACCAGACCCCTCTCTGGAAGATTACTTGCAGAAGGCCCTGTTAAAGGGAGCTTTAGAGAAAGATGCATATATTTGCCACCAAGCACATCTCTTCAGTGTTCCCAAAAACGATTCCTCCGAACGAAGAGTGGTCCTCGACCTATCAACACTGAACAAGCACATTGTTTGCCAAAAGTTTCGGCTGACTACCTTTGCCCAGGTACCTTCAATCATTCCAAGAGGGACTTGGACAGCTTCTGTAGATCTGAAAGATGCATACTGACATGCCCCTATTGCTGTTCCCTTCTGCCCCTTCCTTGGTTTCTGGATAGGGAAAGATATGTACAGGTTCAAAGTCATGCCTTTTGGGCTAAACATTGCCCCAAGAATTTTAACAAAATTAGCAACGGTAGTTGTTCAGGAACTCAGAAGAGAAGGAATACAACTAATAGCTTACCAAGATGACTGGTTAATCTGGGGGCCCACGAGAAAAGAGTGCTTGAAAAACCTAAGAGCAGTGGGCAACAGACTCCATCCAAAAGGATTTAGAATAAATTTGAAAAAATCCCGCCTCACTCCCAGCAGACACTTTCAGTGGCTGGGACTGTGTTGGGATGCTCTTCAAGGCCTGTTGTCTCTCCCCATGAATACTCGGAAGAGAATAAGGAAAAACCTGAAAACGTTCCTTGCACAGCCCAGAGTTTCCAGACAGCAGTTAGAACATATGATGGGCCTGTTGCAGTTTGCATTAGTAATAGATCCAAAACTCAGGTTACAATTGAAAATGTGAACAAATTTTGGCTATTGCACATAAGAAAAAAGATGTGAGACTGATCTCATCAAAAGAATCAAAAAGTTGGGGAGGTACCTCAGCCTTGGACCTAGAAGAAATCTCTGGTGAAACAGGTCACCTCGACTCCTCCATCTGTATGAGTGACAGTACACACAGATGCATCATTGATAGGTTGGGGAGGACATTGGGAGGATTGTCAGGTGGCAGGGAGGTGGTCAGCTACTCTGAGGAATTGTCTTATCAGTTTCCTGGAGCTGATGGCTGTCTTTTGTCTCTCAAAAAACCCAAATCTCCAGAAAAGACACAAATTCTGTTGGTTCTAGACAACACAACTGCAATGTCCTGCATGAAGAGGTTGGGATCACGTTCACCTCCTCTCAGTATGATAATGCTAGCCATCCTTTGGATGGTGCAAGCAAAGAAGTGGTGCCTGTCTGCAATTCACCTCACAGGGTCTCTCAGTATAATAGCAGACTCTCTATCAAGGAAAACGACAGCCTCAACAGAGTGGACGTTGGATAACCACTCTCTTCAAACAGTAGCCAACATGCTTCCACAACCGGAAGTGGACCTGTTCATCACATACGAGAATCAGAAACTCCCAGTATATGTATCTCCGAACTTGGACAGTCAAGCAACAGCAAGAGATGCCTTTCTACAAGACTGGAACAAATGGAGGACGATATAGTTTTTTTCCTCCATTGTCCCAGATTTTGAAGGTTTTGAGCAAACTTCTAACCTTCAAAGGAACAGCTTACTTAATAGCCCCAATGGGCAAAAAGATCAATTCCACTACCATCTGCTGTTCTGTCCCAGACAGTAGGAGGGAAAGTTGTTTACGCATCCTCCTTTCTGAGCCGAGACCTTCATGTATGGATTTTTAAGTACAGTAAACCCCCCGTATTCATGGGGAATGCGTTCCAGACCCCCTGCAAATAGTTTAAATCCGTGAATACTTGCTACCCCCCTCTCAAAATGCTTATAACTGCCTATCTTGAAAGTTTAAATACCGAATATATACTTAAAGTATCATCCTACATCAAATATACCTTACATTATTATCCTATAACTGTATTAATCTTTGAGATTATATTATCAATATAATTTCAAAGTCACAGAGAGAGAGAGAGAGAGAGAGAGAGAGAGAGAGAGAGAGAGAGAGAGAGAGAGAGAGAGAGAGAGAGAGAGAGAGAGAGAAGTATAATGCCTTAAGATATCAAAAGATTGAAATCTTTGAGCTTCTGAGGGCGGCACATTCCTCCTCCGGCCAATATGTCAAGCTGTCAAGTAAATTGACATTTACCCTCCTCCCTCCTTTCTCAAGTCGAGCATAAAAAGACTGGGAATCACTATTTGTTTGTTTAAAATGTTAAAAATTTACGACAGAAATACAGGAAAAATATTATATTATTATTATTATTTTGTTAAACAAAATGGCAGTTTCAACAGTATTTTATATAGTAAACGCTCGATTTGTCTTATTAATTGTTTTTCTTGCGCTGAAATGGTTGCAAGCAATTGACCAATACAGGCAGTCCTCGGTTATTGGCGGGGGTTCCGTTCTGGGGTGTGATGATAACCGAAAATCACTATTAACGGAAAATCGGCGATTTCTGGCGCTTTTTCAGTGATTTTCGGGCTTAATGGCGCCGAAAAGTGCCGATTTTTGGTTATCGGCACCTCTGTTAGGTATGTATTGGCGCCAATACCCAATTATCGGTGCCGATAAGCGGAACTCTGCGAATTTCTGTGCCGAAAATGCCGATTTTCATTGCTAGACAAGTGCCATAAAACCGGATTGCCATTAACCGAGCCCCCCCTGTTAACCGGGGACTGCCTGTATTCATATCCGGTGGTTTAGTGGTGTGTAAGAGCTAGTTCGCGTTGAATGTCGACTAGTTTTGCCCTCCTCGTTAGGGCATCATTCAGGACAGGATCGCAGGATGCAGTGGCTGTAATGCGTGGATTTTTCATTTTTTATCCGTGCTCATTGGTTTGTGGACTTAATCTGGTTGAGCGCTGTGCTGAATGTGCTACTGCAGACCCATGCACCCTCACCATTAATGGAGGAGATGGTAGGATGCTCTTGTTGACTAAGGAACTACCATGGTACCGTTCCTTAACAACTGTGGAATGCCTGTCCTCAGATCCCGAGGCGTGGAAAGCTAGGAAGATTCGGGTTATTGAGGTGCAAATTAGGTCAGGTTACGCTAGGTTTTGTGTGGGCTAGGTTAGGTTGGCTTAAATATCCAACTTAACCTAACCCAACCTAGCCCCTTGAAGAGCAGGTGACTAGCTTCTGGTTGATGCCATGATGCACAAAGTTCCAGGATGTTCAAGTGCAGGCTTGGTAAGGTTAGGCTAAGATTAGTTAGGCTTGGCTAGGTTAGGTTAAGTACCCAATCTAATCTAACCTCACCTAACCTCTTGAAGTGCAGGTGACTGCCTTCTGATTGATGCCTTGAGGCACAAAGTACCTCAGGAGGGGTAGAGCATAACAACACTCCAAGGAGATATTTGTCATTTAACCATTAGGCTTACCTCTCTCAGAGAGGATGGGAAGGAATGAGGAGACCTTGTTGAAGACCAGAACCCCTTCAATCAGCATGAAGTGAATGAAGGAGGAGAAACTGCCCATGAAGAATCGGCCTCCCCGGTTGTGACAGGTGATCAAGCAGGACTTGAAACCGCTGAGCTGGTTGCCCCTGCCGAGACAAGGACAACTTGCTGCTGTATCTGTTAGCCTTGCAGATACTGTTCTTGCTTGGGTGAGAGATTGGACTTCTCTGTAACATGTAACTCTCAGGCTGCGACCATAACCAAGAAATCTGTCTGTCCTAGAGACACTTAAATGTCAGGAGACGTACCCAGAACAAAGGTACCCTAATTGAAGCCAAGGTGAATAGTCAAATGAAAAACTTGTGGAGAGGTCGGAAGTTGGGCATGGAGCTATCAACTCTGAAGAGGTATGAAATCATCAGACTTCTTGATGGTTGAAATGAAGCTGTCATTTCTGGAACTTGCTGAAGGATGGATATTTAAGTATTTGGAAATACTCGTTCCCCAACCCAACGAAGGAATCAAGTCAGACTTCTTGATGGTTGCAAAGACGGAGCTGTCATTTCTGTCTTGAACCAAGGCTGTTGAAACTGGTCGGGAAAGAAAAGATCTATACCTGATTTCTAAATACCTGTCACCTTCTCTCCGAGAGAGGGACGGTTGTAGAAACTAGGAACTGGGTTGTACAAATGCTACAACGTGTTTATACAGTATAACCTGGACTTTTAATTTCTTGATGTTGGGGATTTGGGGAAGAAACTCAGAATCAACAACCTGGAATGAACTTGAGGACGTCTACTTTATTTAATGGTTAATCTTAACTCCCACTTTTTGGGAAGTGGTAGGAACTTCTTAGTCTAGTCTAACTCCTCCTTGATTTCCCACATCTTGGAAGGACATCTGCTGTACTATCCCAGGATCTAGTCACAGTAAAATAATCCTTAAGTCTAGTAGATGCAACTCCCACTGGAATGATTTCATTAACAAGCAATAACTGGGAAATATTATAAAATCATAGTGCTAACACAAACTTAGCATCTTATTCCTTCTTCTTAACCTTACTTCACTTTCAGGAAAGGAAGAAGTTGAAAGGGATGCCTGCCATGTTTCTGTGATCCAAATGGACCAAAGAAATCATTGGCACCTTTCAAATCTATTGCAAAACTTGGTTGTACAATGGCCATTGGCTAAGACTGATTCCAGAGTGTAATGTTCTGGGGGTGACTTGAAAAAAGGAGAGAACCGATCCCAGCTCGGACGTTTCTACCTGGCACACTCTTGGATGTGTACCCCATAAATGGATCAGTAGTCACAAGTCTCAAACACTTCGTACAAAGACTTGGAATGACTCTTGCCAATGATACAACTAAGTCATGGAGAGAGGAAGAGGGAACCAGAGAGGGAGGAGCAGAATATATTCGAGCCACTCCAAAGACCAAAGAATCAACAGCAGATGAAGACCACGGACAATCTGTGGAAAGAGGAGACAATATTGTACAGGTACCGATGGACGGTTGTATAACATGGCCGTGAAAAAAGCTATGAGGGAAGCGGTCCCGGGGACCGCTTCCTCATATGTCAAAGTGGACTCGGTCAGGAGAGGACGGCTGAAGCTACCCCTTAGACGTGATGTCGAGAATGGTCTCGATCAGACAAGGCCAGCCAAAGCTGTCCTCAGACATGATGTCGTCTTCCACAGGGCCAATGGTTCATCTTCTCATGGCCATGGCCTACGTCTTCATCCTATGATAATACAAAGGTTGAGTAGGAACAATTAGACCTTTACATATGGGAATACTTTCCCTTGTGTAAAAACAGGGGATTTGTGTATGTGTAGGAAGAACCAAGTTGAGTAGGAACAAATAAACTAAAATTCCTATCCTACCTGTTTAATGTTGAAGTACCTGTGGATGAACACGGTTGTGAAAGGATGTCACTCATTTGGTGACAGTCATAAGGGTCTGGGAGAATGATCCAGTTCATTCCGAAGTGGTCATTACTGGAAACAGACATTGGCTGCTCTAGGAAATTTCTGTCAAAGTCCACTTGGATGAACATTGTTTC
The DNA here is from genome assembly GCF_040412425.1 of Macrobrachium rosenbergii. Taxonomy (NCBI): domain Eukaryota; kingdom Metazoa; phylum Arthropoda; class Malacostraca; order Decapoda; family Palaemonidae; genus Macrobrachium; species Macrobrachium rosenbergii. Next base: position 80,511,421 of record NC_089743.1, read on the forward strand.
ACTCGGACGTGATTGCAAACTCACGAACGTGAACAGGGGAGGGAAAGCAAGACATGCCCAATATTCACGCAAACATTGGTGGGTGCTGTGTTCCAGAAGTTTATGGTAGTCCCACCAATGACCTTCATGGAAGCAACGTTGATGCCGTTTGCCTGACTGTGGAAGTAGAAAAGCTCTCGGAAGGGCAATCTCATTCGCCAGGGGCCTCTTCTTAAAAGGAAGAGTGGAGGTGCATCCCCACAGACCCATGGAGATGTTGATGATCTTGATAGCAACCTTGTGAATGTCGGGACAGGGAGTGGGTATTACAGATGTCCTATGGATGTCAGCCAACCATCCACACAATCGTTGTGGCAGGAAACGTTCTCTGAAGAACAGTCCATCCGCTGTGAAACCTTCACATGAACAGGGTGAAAAAACTCAGAAGAGCTGTCTGCTTCTTTCTCTAAACCCCATGTAGGAGTGAATGGGGTATGGCCTGGATGTGTGACCTACCATGCAATGCTGGACTATGGGAATGTGAAGGAATGAATGAAACATTCACGATCAACACTTACCCAGGCTAAGTAGAAGAAACTCCAAGTCTATGTCTCAGATAGGATGGAAGAAAACAGCTTAACAGGCAAAAGATTGCTGTAACTTTACTCGCAACAATCGAGAAAGGAGCATGGTAATGTAACATTCACACTGGTCAAAACATCCGACAGACGCAGCAGCATTCCCAACAACATGCAACATCTGCATAGATGTACTTCTTCATTCCTGGTAGAGCGAATCTTGACTGGGGCGACGATCGAAACCGTGCAGTAGCACAAAAAAAGTCAGGCCAGCAGCCTTGTGGACAAGGTGGGCAAGGCTACATCTGCCCTGGGCCTCCTCTTCTTCCTCATACAATGCAAGCGAGAAAAACAAGACATCATGTAATACTTAAAAACACAGCTGCAAATTCTTCTTCCTTGGAGAGCATATCTTCAGCTTAGACGTCCAGAAACTGATGGCATTGCTGAAAATGGCATTCATGAACTTTTCTTGAAGGAAACAGCTGGGAAGAGAAGTCCTAGTATGCTAGGAACTACTCTGGCAATGAAGAAACCCTCGTCTGTGTCCCAAAGGACAACGGGAGGAAGGGAAAGATGACGATCTGGGCGGGAGCACGGGAGTAGCACTGATGGAAGATTCACATTGGGGGAGGTACGTCTGGGGAAGACATGGTGTGGCCTACAACAAAGGCGAAGGAGAAGGCTCTGCTTCTGCAAATTCAACATTGAAGAGGCGGTGGATGTAAGTAAAAGCTTGAGGCTACGACGCACAACAAACTCACACTGAACTGGAAACGACTGCCTGAACGTGGCTTGTTGGCTGCAGCTTCAGTTGTCTTCCTCCAGTCACAATGTACTCTTCCACCCAACATCTCTAGAAGGGAAGAAAGAAGATGGAGAAACTGCGATACAGCATATGATGACAAAAAGAGCGAGGGAGGCGAAGGAACTTCAGCAAGGAAAGCTTCCTGGGACTTCTCATCCTTCAGAACAGGAACAAGAGGCAGGGAGGTGCAGAAATCCAACCTCAAAAAGAGACAGAGCAAGAAATCCATAGACAAGAACCAGATGTGAACAGCTACTGGTCTGGAAATGACTTGTCGAAATTGAAACTCTGTCTAAGGCCCAAATATCAATCTCTGCTTCTTTTCTCGCGACCGAAAGGGGGGATCCCATGCACCGGAAGGCAAGCAGAGGTCCTCATAAATGGTTATGAAACTACCACATTGTGTGCAGAGAATCTCCCCGTCTCGATGGACTGTCTGATCTCACATCATCTGAAAGACTGAAACATTACAACATTCAAAGTAATTGTGTAGTCAAAAGAAAAACTGCTTATTCATAGAGAAAACACTTCAGAACAAACAGAAGATGTAGAATAAGGATGTTCAATATATAATGAGACTGAGAAGACGTCTAAAAATAGAATGGTTGGTGGCGAGTGACAAGCCTCTCTCCTTGGGTGCATAATAGAAAAAAAGGAGATAAAAGAACAAACACCAGGGCTAAGACCAAGCTGGGTTTGCATTATATCAGAAAGGCAAAACCAAGATAGAGAGGGAATTAAAGAGAAGGACTCATAGGCTAAAACAATTTGAAAACAACGTAGCATAACTGTGTAGGAACAATCATATTGCAAGAAAGACGAAAAATAAATAAAATGTAACAGAATAGAACTTGCTTACTTATTTCAATATAAACAGAGCATTCCAAACCAAAGTTATCTTCCAAAAATGAAGAAAATAAAAATAAAAGCTTTACAGCAGGCAGCAAAATAACAACGCTGTCTCAGACGTGGCCAAAAAAGTACAGTGGATGGGTACCATTTGGATGGGAGGGATTCCTCTCCTTCCATCGGTAGCCACGTAGCAATATCCAACTTGTTTTAAATTAAACAGCCAGCTCCAGCTTGCACTGAAAGTACATCCCACATGTAAAGACTGAAGGTTTGTATAAGTGTAGAAACAAAACTTCAATTAAAGAAAATTTGCAAAACTTTGGAAAAACTGATGGATCAAATAGAAGACCACCAAGATGTGCCTTAACGTATAGTAAGTAGAGTTCATAATCCATATGCAGAGTTGGACATACTAGGAAAACTTGTAATGTATGTAAGTAACCTAATGTAGATGAATACTTTTGTGATTGTAAATGGAAAACAGCCTGAGAATATAAATTTTGAAACAGAAGAAGATATATATTAAAAGAAAAGCTCTACCATCAGGGAATTAGAATTTGACCAGACATCTGACCCCCTTAACCACAAGTTGTTTATTCTCATTTACAACCAACTCTGGATTAAGAAATAGTGTCCAAAAGAATGGTAACATGCCATTGTTGTCCTTATAGCCGAACAAGGCAAAGACCTCAGTAATTCATCATACCATAACCAGTATTTTTAACAGTCTGCTTATGCAAAATGATTAAAAAATGGTGAGTTCAAGGTGAATGCAATACTTAAAAGCATTTAATAAAGTCACTTCAGTCCAGTGTGTATCTTAGAAAATAGATCTATGCTGGACCCACAATGCCACTTAGCAGGTAATAGTTAAAAGGGATTTGAATGGAAATAAATTTCCATCATGGCTGCTTTCTGTTTTTTGCTTATATCACTTTAAAGCCTCCCTCAGACAGATTCAAACTTGTTCACTTTACTGTGCAAACCTTTCATCTTACAAGGGTTCCCTTATAGCCCTCTGATTGGTTTCATCCACATCTGATGTAGCTGCAGCGATAACGAATGATATCTGTTAAGTAAGGATTAAGTTTTTGCTAATGGCAGGATACAGATCTGACAGAATGACTAGGTTATTTTTAGCATGAATGACATATCAGCTACCATTTGTCATTCCAAGCATTATTAGGAAAATGATGAATTATGCTTAATAGGTGAAGAGTTTGTCATTTGGTTACTATGGTATAATTTGTTATTAATAATCATTGATGGATTTAAACATTTTAATTTTCTTTCTGTTTTCAGGTACATTATCAGCTTTCTTTTAGATTCAACTCTGGGCTTGATGATTATATGGGTTGGAATTCGTCTTAGCATCCACATTGGCCAGACCCAGGGCTATCCTACTATAGTATTTGGTGAATATGGTTAGTATAATGTTTTTGGTATCATTTATTTGTTAAACTTTGTTGTTTATATCTTTTGTTGTTTTACTGTAACTTTTCTGTAGCAGATTGTTTAGTAGATACTGTATATACTATATTTGGTGAATATGTTTAGTATAATTCTGTGTGTTTTTAAAGCTGTAATATTTTTTTTATTAAAAACACAACTTGCAGCATTGCAGCTGAGTATGCCATGTGCATGGGATGAACACAGCAAGAGAGAACCATGGTGATTGGCTTGGGAGATCAATTTTTTCTCTTTTTCCCATTTGCCTGACTCCTCAAACTTTTGCTTCTTGTTTCCACTTTTACAATCTCTTCAGACCGAACCACCCAATTGCCATCTGTGTATGTTCTCAGGTAAATCCTTGAGATGGGAGAGTGAAGCTTACTCTCCAATGTGATAAGAAGGCTGTTGGAAAACAGGAAAGTTAACTGGTCAGCAACTGCTGTGTTGACAGGTCAGCAATAGCTGTCACCTGCAAATCTTCAACTGTTGGTCTCACTGTCTGAATTACCCCAGCTTCTGATGCCCTGAGGTCAAAATTACAAGGTGAGGTGAAGGCCTGCCTACAGGCTGTCTTAGAGGTTGTGCACAGCAATCTGACCTATGGCACACAACTGACCATAGGCTTGCTTGACTAAAATGTGAAATTCAGCCAATGCGAGTCATTGGCTGATCTACTCTTGCCTCTTTTAATGACCTGTTCTTTGTTTTATAAGTAAGTTTGCTTGTTTTTATTCTTTGTATTTTTACTTGGTTAGTGTTTTTACATCACCAAGCCAGATTGAAAATGGGGGATTGAACATATTCCAGAAAGCTCTCTGTAGAGATTCATTTTTAAATGTATGTGCCCATACTTAACAGCGGATTTTTTTCTCCAGTGAGAGTCATGGTCTTCTTACCCCTCCACCAAGTATCTTAGCATAGGCCTAGATGATTGAAACTTAACGAAAGAGAAGTCAGTTGGCTGAGTAGATTGACAAGAGGGAGACGTTCCATGTTGATCTCGAAACAACACATGAAGGATGAGCAGAATTTATTCCAGTATGAAAAACTTGAGTAACAGAGAGGTAACCTCACTCTTGACGAATTGCTGAGCACTTCAGCATTACATACCTTCAAAGATATTGGGAAGCCTCTGGCCATACTCCCTCCACCGAACCAAATTCATCCCTGTGCAGTCACTAGTTGTTATAAGTCAACGCTCAGATGCAGTGAAATGAGACATTCCAGAGCACATGCACCAGAAAGTTCAGTACTGAACTGACATTGTTAGAGGCAAGGCTGAGTGAATGGAGTATAAAAGAGGAAGTTGTTCATTCAGGAAAGGGGAAGTCAAGTAAAGCACTGAACTAAAGTCCTTTAATAAAGCAAATTCTATTTTAACTAGAAGTAAATTCTCTTGTGAAATATTTTTAGAATTCTAACCCAGTGTCGAAGTAATCGCGTGCTTTTTAGTGTTCTCATTAAATGATTCTTTGTTGTTGTAATAGTGTGATAGTACTCTTTGCTTTGTTAGCATTTTTATTTTGAGATTGACTAGAGCCCTGGTATCACTCATAAAAGAATTATCATATTTGATGGTAAATTGGTGTATAAGACCCCATTGGGTTCTCATTTCAGTCTCCTCTTATCAATGTCTGGAGCGAGGGCTTCCAATCATGGGTGTCTGTATGTTGTTAAAAAACAGTTCCCTGGTTATGGTAAGCTTGTAAACACCAGTGTTAATTGTGTGGTAGTGCATTCACTGTAGCTGTTATTAAACCCTCTCCCCAGGCATTCGGTCATTGGCTTAGGTTAGTTGATTTTTAATATACCTTTATGATGTATTGATCCTGCTTGTTTGACCTTAGGCATTGCAGTATATTCTATAATAAAGTTCAGGCTAAAATTTCCTAGAAGGGTATTATGCAGAAGGGCAGTATTTTTGTCAGGGCAGATCATGATAATATGTCGTCTATGTATCTAGCATATACCCCAGGCTTAATGTGGGTATTGAAGAGCCTTTCCTCCACTTCTGCCATATGCATATTGGCAAAAGGACTCCCAGGGGAAACCTATGATGACTCCATTTACATAATGGTAGAGATCTCCCTTATGAGTTATAAAGGGGCCCTCTTTCATGCTTGTCTGAAAAAGCCACTTGAGGGTGTCCTCTGGTTTGTCTAAAGGAGGGATTTCTGTTTGTTACATCCTTTTTAGTGTCTCATTCACAGGTATGTTTGTAAATAAACTTTGGCATCCAGTTATGTAATTGTTGAGTTGGTGGGCATTGTCCTTTAACACTATTTGCTGTTGTAGTATAAGGGGTGAAGAATTTGTTTAGGATCTTGTCAGTACATAATGTTTGTGAAATTATTTGCAATATTTTTTGCCTAGGGGATTGCCAACCTTGTGTGTCCAGGGGATTGCCAGCCTTGTGTGTCTTTACTGTCCCATCACAGGAATTGTGTTAGTTTAACTGTCTTGGTTGATTTACTTTCAGAGGAACTTGAAGATTAACTTCACCATAGAATTTAGTATCAGAGAATGCCTTCTGTTCCCGGATGTAAATTTAAAAAAGAAGCAGGATCAGTATAACATGACAGTACTGTATATGAGAATCAACAATGTAGCTGGGGAGGTTGACTTGACTCCTTCAGGCCGGTTCCCTTCCTCCTAGAATGTGTTACTACAGCGAATAGGTACCCTGGAATCACCTTGAGAATTCCTTAATTCCTTGGTTTTTTAGAAAAAATTAGTTCCTCCAAAAGTATTCCAGTGAGTTGGCTATAGGACAACAATAAAAACCTCTTGGTTGAGCATCTGTATAAAGAAGGAACAAATTGAAGGATGAGTTAGAGAAGAAGATAGACCCATGGTCAAGGTTTCAGGTTTTTGGTGGAAAGATAGTGTTATCGTAAGTGAAAAGCAGAGGAGGGATGATGTCTTAATATCCCTGCTGGTTACCATCCTGCCAACTGATCTTGAGTGAAATTTGTTGTAGTGCTGCATATTAGGAGAACAGAAATTTGTTGTAGTGCTGGATATTAGGAGTCCAGAATGAAGAAGGAAACTACATTATTTCTAAATGGACTAGGTATGGAGACAGTTTGCTGGAGGAAAGATGAGGGTATCAAACCTGCTGATCCAGAAAGTGTTCTCCCAAAAAAAGTTTCTTGTTGCTAGGCAAGTAGCACCACATAAACAGAAACTTTAATCCAGTGTGGCTCCCTCAACCTTGTTTCTTGACTTTGTTCAGCGTGAAAGCAATAGAACATGTAATAGGTCATCTAATTAGAAATTTCTAAGTCCAAGTTGAACCCCGAATGAATAAGGAAAATGAATGATGAGAGTTGCTCCCTGCCAAAAAAACAAGCTGGCACTAATGTGGAGCCACTAATACTAGAGCAGAAGCTAAATTGTTAGAGGTATCTGCTGCCTAAGCATAAATCCAGAACTTGGTAGTGAAGAAGGCATTCATAGAATATAAAGACTTCCAAGAGTGGCAGGACGGAAAGCTGGGAGTTGTAGGTCATCTGCTCACCCAAGTCCTACTTTGGTACTCTCCCAGGCAGAGGTTCATGCACTCTCAAGATGAACTATTTTGAGGGAGGGACCTTCCAGGGACTGTAACACCAGAGATTTTTGTTCTGGCTGTACTGGATGCTCTTTTTCTGGTAGGGACTGCTCATCTTGAAATTTTAACAGATTGGTTGATGCCTTGAAGTCAGACACTTCTGTTTTTGTAACATTGTTTCCTCTGCAACCTTGCCAAAAGGGGAGGCTTCTATGGTAGTTGTTGCAGGAAAGGGCAAATACCATACTGAAGAGGCCTTAACAGAGGATCCCCTTTTATTTCTTGCTCATATTAACTTTTATTGATATCACATCATCATATAGATCAGACGCACGTAACTGCCATAAGAGGAAGCGTGCTCTGTTGTCCCCTGATTTCTGTTGCCTCTGAATTGACCCTTTGGTCAAAAGGAACCCTTGCTTTCCAGAACATCTGCTACTCTTACTCCTTCCTTCCAATAAGACAACTTAGGTTTGACCTTTTCCATGACATTGCTTGTTCGTTAGAGTTCTTTACCAAAGATGATGAAGTGGTAAATCAGGCAGTGAAGGAAGAGGCTTCCTCTGATGCCTTGGACTGGATTCAGAAAACCTTAGACTGCAACACCTGTAGTGCCAAAGAAAAAAATGTAAACTGCTGAGTGGAGGTCAGAAGATTCTTCAGTGGACCCCCGTATCAAACTTTTTTTACTTCACGTTTGCTACAAAGGCTAAGAATATCTTGACAAATTTCAAGCTCCAAATGAAAGTAGAACAACTCCAGGGGCCACAACCTGCCCATGGCTGCTTGGATGGCCATTACCTCAATAGTGCCTCTATATCTATGATTGCTGACTTCTTCCTTCATCTGGGTCTTCAAGAGAGGCTGTTGGTCTCTGCTGTCAAGGGTTACAGGTCAGACCTCTGATTAGTTCTGGAACCATAGGGCATCAGATTTACAACTTTCAGAGGCCTGAGGTACCTTACGAGCAGCTTCAAAAGTCTCTTCATCATTTGATAAAGAAAATAACTTTTCGGCTAGTTTTTGTGTCATGTAGACTTGTGAGACAGCTGCATGCCATGTCGTGCAAGGTTACTAAATGCCAGAGGTTGGTCTTTTGTGGGTCTGCCTTTTGCTCTGGAATCTGTTGACAAAACTCAGACTGGCAGTAGTTAAGAGTGCACTGCAATTCCATTGCCATTCTGTCTTTAACTCCTGTTACTAATGATTTGGAAGACAATCTGCTTTACTGGGTAAGAGCAATCCACAACTACTTGAAAAGGAAGGGACATCAGAGAGGCAACAACTTCATATTCTTCATGTCCTTGGCCCAATGTGAGAAGCATGTTTTTGAGAATACTAAATTTTTCTGGGATAGGCAGGCCATTTTTCAAGGCAGTGCAGTGGTATTTTAAGACAAGATCAAAATACTTTCAGCTTTAACTTTTAGGAGGAATTTGAGATTTCAGCTGTTGCAAATGCAGATGCCTGGATATGCCACTCACCATTAGCCATTTTATATTTTGTGGGTTGTATGGACCAATAGTCACTTTGGGACAAGTATTACCAGGGGCAGAAAATGCATTACAATCCTCCTCTTACTGTTTTTAATTATTCAAACTCTAAATACCTCGTCTATCCTCATTGCCCATATTCTCCTATGGTTATGGGCTTCTGTGTTGATACCTAATCCATTTTGACACTTGACAATTACAAATTATGCTTTGCTCTTGAGCTGTTTCATTACATTAAGTACTCTATGAGGATACCTTGATCATTGTTTCTTGATGAATACAGCCCCCAAGTACTTAACTGGGTTCAGTGGACCCTTGCAAGATAGCTGGGACTCTCACCTTTGTGTAAAAATTGATTCAGTATCTGTAAGATTTATGGGTTTGTAATTAAATAGAAATGTTTATATTTTTTCTTACAAAACCACCAGTCATACGTGGCATTCCCTTTTCTCATACCTCGTTTTCACTGCTTCATGTGTATCCTGCATAAATAATAAGGACGCTGACTGCCCACTGGTGGATCCTGGGTGTGCATGAATGAATGGATGTTGTTAACTTTTTTACTGCTTCTGTCGACAAGACATAAAAACTTATGAATTTGGGAACATTCAAAGTTGCAATGAGTGCTCAGTATGACTGATAAGTTTGCTTAAAAAAAATGTGTCAAGCTCTTGTACTTAATATTTTTTAAAATAAGGCATGCACAAAATTGAGACAGAGAGGAAAATCCCACTTAAGAGAAATTTTGTAGTTACTGGAGGCATTAAGTGTAAATTGCTTGTTGAAACTAATCTACAAAAGTAACAAGTAAAAAATGCACCGAAGGTTCAGCGCAATCAAGTTTTCTATACAGCATATAATCAAGGCCACCGAAAACAGCTCTATCTTTCGATGGTCTCGGTATAATGCTGTATGAGCCGCGGCCCGGCCCATGGAATTTTAACTAAGGTCCGGTGGTGAGCTGTCCTATATCATTGCCAGACACACAATTATGGCTAACTCTAACCTTAAATAAAGTAAAAACTGAGGCTAGAGGGCTGCAATTTGTTATGTTTGATGATTGGAGGGTGGGTGAGCAACATACAGCTTTGCAGCCCTCTAGCCCAAGTAATTTTTAAGATCTGAGGGCAGACAAAAAGTGCAGATGGACGGACAAAGCTGGCACAACAGTTTTCTTTTACAGAAAACTAAAAACATAACCATATTTGCAGGCATTAAGAATGGGTGACTTGAGCATGTTTGTAACTGGAAACAAAATTTTAAATTACTGTAGAGTAATAAATTTTGTTACGTGACATATATCTGTAGAGTCTAACTTGGTTCCAAAGGGACTACAATAGTTTATTTATGCCTTAAAAGTGGGATTTTACTCATTACCAAAACTGGATAAACCTGTGCACGTGGTCTTTGCTTTATCAGGCCTACTATGAAATTCATTGACCAATAAAAGGAAATATGTTTCATATGAATATTTTTCTTTTTCCATTGTAATTATTAGATAGTTACCAAATAGGTCTGTCACCACAGAACTGATTAGAAGATATCACTTTTGAAAAAATTTTGAAGGTCTACTTTTGTCTGTCCCTTGTAATGTAAAGAGGCTTGGAAGGAATTTAATTAAAAAAATTTTTTTTTTTTTTTAAATACTGTAAATTTGCCAGCATATTGTGATTGATGTCTTATTCTTTTCAGGTCGGCCTCCATCATTTCGGGCATGGGGCCATCAATGTGCTTTGTATATAGGACTTATGGTCATAGAGAAGATAGTTATTACAGGTCTCTTAGCTTTCCCATTTTGGTCTAATGTACGAGACCTCATACTTGCTCCCATCAAGGATCCACAAGCGAGGGTAGTCATCGTTGTGCTAGTCATTCCATTTTTCATCAATGTAAGTACATCTCAGTATTTTTTGCTTGTTTGGTTATTAAAACTACAGTAATTGCACCATTATCCATGTCATCTTTACTCATATTTTTTAATTATCCAGATTTTTCTAAGGCAGAATGACAGCGTTGAAAAGATGTGGAAAAATATGACAGATTATCATAAATTTGTTCAGTATACCAACTAGCATGGGTCGTGATGTATATTATCAGTTTTTTCATTACAAAAACTGTATGAAGTCATTATACTAGAATTACTGAATTATGTTAGACATGTAGGCATTAAGGGAAATAACATTTCTGATAAAGTGGCCAAAGCTCCAATTATCTGGGCTATGGGCAGTCAAATAGTGCTATTCGATATTTTGATTTTTTAACTAAAGTCCAACTTCTTATCTGGGAACCTTGGGACCAGGCCACAACTGGACCACAGAAAATCCTAGAATAAAGAATACACTCCTAAAAAATGAAGCCCCCACGTAAACATAGTTTAGCCTAGTTGCCGACTTAGCCTACTACGCACTTGACTAAGTTCTGACCACTTTTTATCATTTTATTACTCTTATATATTTTACGTATCTTTGGACTCTTCATACTGTACAATTTCCTTTCAAATAGTGTACTTTATATAACACATTAGTCTACATTCCCAAGTTAGCCTAACTGTAAGCCAACTACTTCACTTTAATCATAATCTGCAGATTATTATTGGTGACTTTCATCTCCTAAATTTACTATCTTCATAGTTATTGCTGTTAGTTGCTCTGTCATTTATTTTGATTGTAGAGGGTAATGAGACGACAAAAATAAAAAATGAATTTCGGCAATCACTCAGTGCATTTGAACGTCGCTGTCAAAAAAAGTAAATAAAGCACACCACCATCTATTAAGGAAAATGAGCACTAAACATTCATTAACTAAAGGGGAAGGATAGAAAATCTTTTCTGGCATAGATAAAGATTTATGTTTGTGCTTCTTACCTCTAGCATCATCTGATCTCATGAGTGGCTTATCGAATGAGTAAATATACAGCTATATAAAAGAAATGATCGAGACCATATCACCTACACACACTGCTGCTGTCGGCTGCTAGAGACCAAATTCATTGTTGGTATATGACAGCCCTCTCAAAAAGAGCACCACATTGAAGTAATTTCACCTCCTTGAATTAATCATGTTTGTTTGATTCATGAACATCTGATGAATAACCTACATAACCCACTGCTAGAGTACGGAAAATGTAGATCTGTGCTAATGTGTTTCATACAACTGTCCATTTTTAACCAGCAATGGATGCCAAGTCTTGGGAATAAATCCCTTTGGTGAAATTTTGTTAGAATTGAAATTTTCAATTTATTCAGTTTTTAAACTGTAAAGAGATGCATGTCATTGATTGAGATATAGTGTTAGCTTTTTAAGAACAAACCTTTAGGACTAACTGTATGAGAGAAAAAATTGTATTTTTGTGGTCCATTTAAGCTGTCTATTAATAGGAATACAGTAGTTCATATTTTGGTAGGCCTGCTTGATGAATATAATCATAAGAGGTAACGAATTTTTGCATATATGTGATTGCAAACCATCCAATTAAATTGTCACATCAGAAATTATAATGTTGCTTCATATTTGAGACGTAAATGTCAAAAATTAATTGCTTAGTATGTTTTACTGTAACTGATTATACCAGATAACTTGCGTCCAAGGTTCCAAACACTTTGATTTTCCCAAGTTCTAAAAGTTTTTGCTCTTTCAAGGAAGGAATTTATTCATTGTGCACTTTACTTATTCCACTTTACTTGTTCCACAGTTGGTTCTCACATTTTCCTCTACTCTTCAAAACTAAGTGTTGTCATTATGTATTACGGGTAACATGTTATGCTCACCAACATAGTTGAATCACTTGTAATAAACTAATTGGAATTTTGGTAAGTTTCCAGTAGGGAAACAGCTGAAGTTCCATTTATAAATGAGATAATGAAAAAAAGGGAAGTAGTGTTGGCTTGGGTATGTACTTTGCTCGAACCATGGGAGAGTAGTAAATGGTTGTGTCAGCTGGGCTGTTGTGGATACCAGATGTTGGGAGACTAATAGCTACTTGGATGAGAATCTTAAAAGAGGGCGGGGGTTGCCTGGAGATGAGTGGAGATGTTTGGATGACAACGTACAGGAAAAACATTAGTGGCAGAATTTTACAGAGGCCCTTCGCTTTATGTAGCATTAGAAGCAGTTTTGATGATGAATGATAAGTTGATAAAGCTCAAATCTGACTACTTATAAATCAAGAGCATGTTACAGAATAGGTATACTGTAGAGGATAATTATGCTCTGAGGCAAATGTTAATGGCAGCTTGTTCTGCACAAAGTGCAAAAGCTGAAAAGCTTTAAAATGAGAAAGGAGGAGGCAGCTAGAGAAAGGTGCTAATTCTAGTCTATTTTATTCCATCTGTCCACAGTAATGTAGGTTTTAAGTAGATGTGGCAATATGCAAAGCTCTAGCTCTTGATTGGCTGAAGTCAGTGTTTTCGACATCATAGTCTTACTGTGATGAAATTGCATGCTATTTAGTCAGTAATTCATCTGAATGCTTATACAGTACTGTATATACAAAGAACCCCCACACCATCCAACATAGATCATAAACATGCTGATTTATATCAATAATATAACAATACTGTACATGCACACAAAAGGCGAACTGGCATCAAATAGTGTACGCAGCTCAAACACAAAAGAACAATGGGTTTTCAAAAATTACCGTATATTTCTGTGTATAAGACAATCTTTAGGTAAGATGGGGTAAAAGATTATGGCAAATTTTCATAAATTTATCTCATATCTATAGTATAAGACGACTGCTAAATTACAAAACCATCTGTGTATAGGCTAGCCTTTGCAACAACAGGTACCCTATGAAATATTGGTTATGTAAAGATGATGTTATTACAAATGCTGTTTTACTTACTTGATCCTTAGAAATTCAAAATAAACAAAACAATAAAGCCAATTCTATATCATGTTTTGCTACATACGTAGCCTAAAAGGGAGACATTGTTTTGTATGTCTCATCACCAATCACAACAACCCCTAACAATACGATAATGTACAATAATTATTGTACATAATTATCGTTCTTATGACTGAATTGTTCTAAACAGTTATTTACCACCAAAATAATAATAAATTAGTAATGGAAAATGAATTTTATGTTATCCTAAATGTTATTAATACCGTAATTACGTTCCATTAAAATTTCTGAAAGGTTACCGAAAGATAAAGGTTGCTCTGAGCACAGCCGTAACTCGATATTTACATTTTGTCAGCTGGCTTTGTATAGATAAAAGTTGATTTTATTGATATGGAATTACAGGATTCCTCGAATAGGCTATTTATTATGAAGCTATACAAATAATACATAAGGTAAAAATGGTTTTATTACATTTAAGTTTCATCGCCAGTCACAAACAGCAAGATGATAATGTGCGATAATTATCGTTCATATGAATGAATTGTTCTAAACGGTTATTTACCACCAAATTGATAATGAATTTTTAATGAAAAATGATTATTACGTTGTCGTAAGTGTTCCTACAGTCCTACCATAATTACACTACCAGTAAAATTTCTGAAAGGTTACCGAAAGACAAAAGTTACTGTGAGCGCAACCATAACTCGATGTTTACATTTTGTCAGCTTGCCTTGCATAGATAAAAGTTGATGTCATTGATATGGAATTATTCCTCGAATAGGCTATTTATTATGAAGATATGCCAATAATAATGCTTATAGATGAGTTTTGGGATTGCATTATCAAAAGCCAAAACACAAGCACACAAAACACAGAATATATCACTATGACGAAAATCTCAAACCAAGGAAACACAGGCAAGGAAGGAAAAACCGACGTTAAGGAGGAGAGCGAAAAGTACGTCCTCCTCCGAAGGTGGTAAGAAGAAAACTACATTTGTCACGGGGTTAGAGATTAGGTCGCTGTTTGCTTCCTCCCTCATCCCCGTGACTGATGCCAGATGCCACCAATTCCTTGCATAAACAATTCCTATTGCTTTTTACCAGTTTCCAGTTGGTGCCAGAAGATTTATCCTAATGTTAAGACCACAGGTTTGTTACCTGTGAAAAATACAAATTAATTTAAAAATTTGCCATTCTATTACCTTTATTATCAATTTAGTTCATAATGTGAATCTTTTCATGTATGTCTGTGGTTAAAGCACCGAGGATGAGGATATCCTACTGATAAACATCACTTAGAATTCAAGGTTTGATTTTTAAATTGTAGTTTAAGATGACCCCTAATTTTTAGGGGTGAATTTTAGGATTTAAAGGTCGTCTTATACGCAGAAATGTATGGTATGTTTTATCACGTAGTTAAATTAAAAGTTATCTGGCTATGTGAGTGTGAATAAAAGGTATTTTGATAATTTCTTGTATGTAAATTACGTGAGTAGGCTAATATTCAAAATAGAATGAAATATTATTGTTGATGAAAAGAACAGCTGCTGCAACATTGGCTAGAAGGCCAGAAATTTCAATTAATGCAGAGCAGTGGTATTGCAGTTTTGTTTTCGGAATACTTTTCATATTTATATATTTTTTCTTGGGCATGAACACTATTACAATACCTCAGTGACTGGGCAGTTTCAAGAGTATTTTGCCAGGTAACTTATTAAGCAAAGTTTGAAATCTCATTGAGTTCACCTCACCCTTTGTGTGCTGATGACATATACTGTACTGTACTGAATAAAAGGTTAGCATTGGAACAATACTTAGATAGAATGTATAAATAAAGTGTTAGCTTACTGTATTTGGCGGTGTATAACGCACCCCTATTTCACAAGTATATTATGTGGAAAAAACAATCGTAGTATGTTTATCATACATTTATTGAAAGATATTTTAAAGTGATTTTATTGGGAAAAATGTATGATTCTGTGGGTAAAATACAATATTGTGAGAGTACAGTATACTGGAATAAAGTATGAAATAAATCATATGTAACTTTACATTCACCTTTAAAGGAAACTAAATGAAATTTACCATAAATAAACAACGTTATGTGTTACCATGACAGGTCACCAGGGCGACACTATAATTTTGTTTACATCCACTCATTGCAAATGGCTGACAGACTATCTGCCAATGTATTGTAAGCAGTTTTTCATAAGTTTGTGATAACAGACTGATAATTCAGCTTGTTTCAGTATTATAAATAGCAAACTTACGGAAAATTGCTTGCAATATGTCGACAGTAAGCCTGTCAGCCATTTGCAATGAGTGGATGTAAACAGAATCATAGAGCCACCCTGGTGGCCTGTCACAGTAACACATAAACGTTGTTTATTTATGGTAAATTTTATCTAGTTTCATTTAAAGGTGAGTGTAAATTTACATATGATTTCACACTTTATACCAGGAACACAATTTACTGTATTAATTAGGCTTTTTTTTCAATGTTTTATTATTAGTAACAACTTTTGTGCCTACCTGGTATGCTCACCATAGGTTAGGTCTAGCCTAGCTTAAACGCTCTGTTTAATATCTCAAATACAGCCACATAGGACGTGGGACGTTTTTTGGATGCATTTAAAAATAAAAAAAGCATGTCTAATATGTTGTCAAATACAGTATTTTAAATAACAGTGTGCTTGAAAGAATCAAATGTCTGGCGAATTAGTAGTGTAAGCCCATCTTCGCCTACCAGTGTTTTGTGGTCCGGCAGTCACCATCATTAAAGGTTATTTTTCAAGTTTACTTACATGGATGTAGCTTTGGTATCATAATGAAGTTTTTTGCATAGTCATGCAATGAAATTATACACAGAATAAAGTTTGAATGACAAGGAATTCTTGTGATTTGAACATGTTGGCATAGGCCTATGTGTAGTGTGTGCTATACTAGTGAGATAAGGGATAATTATTGAAAGCCCATTGTTCATTTGTGTTTGATATGAATACGTAGACTGTTTGATAAAAGCTCATCTTTTGTTAACTTGTGGAGGTATATTATTGATACAAATTGGCATGTTTGTGATATAGTACTGTACATATATAAGAAGGGGTGAGGCTTCCTGTATTCTTAAACATTCAGGTATGTTACTGAAGAAAGTTTTAATATATATCACAACAAGCTAACGATATTGGACACATTAATTTTCAGCCAGTCACATGCTACCCATGCGCACATGCCACTTCTTCACCCTTGGGTGGACAGACCAAATGAAGCTGACTATGTACAGTTGCTCTTCAGCAAATAGTTATGAACTTATCATTAGAGAGATAATATCAATCCCCAGCCAAGTTTTGAGCGCGTTCTTTTTGGACAAATGTTTTGGTTTTGTGTATTTCAACAGTGTATTCACCTGATAGTTGTTAAGGTGTAGATAATGTAGTTTTTAACCCATAAGTTGTTGATTAAGTGCAGAATAATTATTCTAAAGTACTTTAATCAAACCACTTGGTCAAATCTGTAAATTTTTAAATTTGAAAAAAATTGGAGCAGCTAAGTAGATGAGATTAGAGGGGAGATACAGAAGCCAAATGGCAAAAGCGATATGTATTGCTAAGTTTGAACTGACTGCTGCTAAAAAAAAAATTGCTCTGGGCACTATGCACTGTACCAGAAACACAACATAGGCAGTAACCCCTTGGAAATAAGAGCCTCTGATATTGCAGTTTTATTTCATATTTTTACTTGTAAGGTAAATGAACTTGTTTTTCTGTTTGTTAGTATCATGCAGTTATTTATGATAAAAATTATTTCAGGCTCTTATCTTCTGGGTGACCGACAACTTCCTCATGTTGAAGGTTCATCGGCCTGTCCGCACTGAGGAGGACCCTTATGAAGATGTTTCTTCAGGGTCTTCCAGAAACTACTGTAAGGTAAGGATAACTTTTTATTATGGTTTGTAAACTAGAAGGTTTAATGTAATTTTTATATTACCATTGGTAATAATTTGTTCTTTTTGTTAGATGATTGTGTTAGTAATAATTAGTATACTTTGTAAATAGTTAACTCTGGAGTAGATGGGAATTTTAGGTAGTTGCAGTGTGTAGTTGGTTTGTAGCAGCAGAGTTTGGTATTGTTTTGATTACAAAGCATGTTTACATAGCCCACTTTGCAGGTTATTAGGAATTCTAGGCATTCGCCATCGAGTCAGAAGAAGGTAGCCTGGGTAGGCAGGCTACCAGGGCTGGACCAGTGGACTGGGTAGGCACGCTACTGGGGCTGGACCGGTAGCCTTGGTAGACAGTTACTGGGGCCAGTAATGGTACACTAAAGGTCCAAAGAGCCCCAGGTAGCAGTTGCACCCATGCTCTTGGCAGCAGGAGCAGTGGTACCGTTGTCTGCTGGCTGGCTGGCAGTACCATCTATGAACCCTGGGTTCCAGGTGGTTAAGACCCCCACTAATTGTGTACCTATCTTGATATTATTGAGATAGTTCTTGGACTTATTTGTATTTTGCTTTATTTTGTCCCTTTCAAGTTAATTCATGCATTTTTCGTATTTTTTATCATCATTTTGTTTTGGCATGTGTGCTTGAGAGATTCATTAAATGTTTAGTGATTTTGTAGGAATTATCAAAAATGTATTCCAGTGTGCTTTGTCACATGCATATTGTTTCTTTGGTATGGTAAATCATCTGATTTACCTTATTGTTTTAATTTTTGCTATTTTCTTGTCTTCATTTCCATTTTCTTTTCATTGTTCCTAATTGTATGCCCTTTTTCCAAGTTTTTAACCAGTATAACTATGTGACTTAGAAGGTCAGTGTTTCACTTTCTCTTTCAAGTACAAGGGACAAATATTTACACAGCAGTGGCTACAGAATTAATGATGAGTGTTAAATTGGATTTTCTTGAGACCAAGGCCCGCTTGTGGTTGTAATTATGCTCAAGATCTGGTTATCTTCTCTGCCCTGAGATACAGGCAAGTATAGACCCCTGGTGCCACAGGCCCACTGAGGCCCACCCCAGGGTGTGGGTTTTAACCTTCCTTCCTTGTGACTCTCTCCTCTGCAGATACAAAATGGTTGTTGTTGAGACTTATTAACTCTTTATGATCTAAAAAAACTACTCTGATGACTTCATTGCAAATGTCACTGTCTGTCAAATCTGACTGGTTATGTATCTAGAACTGATTCTTTAAAACATGGAATTGGTCATGAATTTAAAAGTTTAAAAGACGCACAATAACCACTTAAAATATTACCCTCTCAGAGATGATAAAGTTAAAAACTATTAATCCAACAATCTGTATCAAAATATTGGAACTAATATCTAACCAGTTATCAACAAAATTTAGGAGTTATTAAAGGAAAAATACATATTATTGAAAAAGTATATGTCAAACATAACACACAAGTTTTCAACTTTGGCAAAAAATTTTACAAATTAACTGATCTAACGCATGACCAAAAAGACATAATCTAACATACAGTGTACAGAGAGTTCATAGTCCATGTGTAGGATCACATGTACAGTATTAGGAAAACATCTGCAGCATATGAACATTTAGCAACACTTTTATGAATACTTTAGTGACCATCAAGCAAAAAGAGTGAAATCATAAATTTTGAAATGACTGAAGATTGTTATAGTAAATGGTTCAATATTGATGAATTAGAATTTGTCTATTTCCTCCTGCAATAGCACATGTTCAGGACAAAATAATATAAGTTTTGATTTAATAAAATACCTTGCCCTTTAACCAAAATTTATTTACTCCAATTTCACAAATTAGACTTAAGATTCTCCAAATGAATAGCAATATGCCATTGTTTAACCAATAACCAAACCATGTGAAGATCCTAGTAATCCATCAAATTATACACCAATATCTTTCACAAGTTGTCTGTATAAAGTGATGGAGAGAATGGTGAACTTAAGGTTGATATAGTACTTAAAAAATAGTCATATACCCCAGCCTAATATGGGCTATAGAAAAATATTTACTCCTAACCCATTATGTCATGTATATGGATATTATTCAGAAGGGATTTGAATGGATTTAAATAACTAGGAATTGTTGTGGTTGGCTTATTGTTACAAATTTTTTTAGTGGTACAAATTACTTACCATATAGAATCACAAATAATTTGTGTATGGATGATTTTGCCACACTTGACACAGACTCAAACTTCTTTTATGCACAGTACATTCTTGACCTTGCCACCACAAAAGTATATACTTGGGCTTCTTCAATAGTCTTTCAGTTTTCTACAGGAAAAACTAAAGCACTCATTTTTTACAAAGATATCAGATGAAAAAAGAATTATGATTTCAAAATAAAAATGAGAAACAATTTGGCACACCTATCAGTTGCCAAACAGTAAAGTTCTTGGGTTTAATCATTGATGCATTGTTGAATATGGAAATATATATTGCATGCGTAAAATAAAAAATGTACTAAACTTAATTAAAAAACAATCACATACTCTTTGGGAAGCTGACAGATCAACTCTGATGCTACTGTGTCAAGCAAGTGTTTTATCTATTTTAGGCTATGGAAGCCATGGCTTAGCTTCAGGGATCATTAAAAAGCTTAGATCCAGTGCACAATAAATGCCTCAGACTCTGTACTGGATTATTCAAATCCCTTGCTACCTCAGCACCTGGTGTCTGTCATGAAGTGCATTTTGGGTTTTACCCCAAAATCTGTTGTGAGGAAGTGGGATTCTGTGATCTCTGTATTGGTGAAATTTTTATCCTCCAGCCATTCTGCCAGCCTTCATGACCTGCCACTGACATATCAGAAAAAATACTACATCCTGGAGGATGCTGAGACCTATCCGTATATGTTGATTCTTGAAGGGCACTGTGGCCAAGACTTCGATAAACTCTGGGAATGGTCATATTTCTCCAAAGTCCAATCAGGTTTCCAGCATCTTAATCTTCAGGAAAGGGTCAG
This sequence comes from Macrobrachium rosenbergii, assembly GCF_040412425.1. Lineage (NCBI taxonomy): Eukaryota > Metazoa > Arthropoda > Malacostraca > Decapoda > Palaemonidae > Macrobrachium > Macrobrachium rosenbergii. The sequence continues at coordinate 80,531,941 of NC_089743.1, forward strand.
GAGTCTTCCAGAATTTTACAGTCTTCCAACCAAGTTTCAGCCGAGATGGGAGGGAAGGGGACGTAGGGAGGAAGAAGCTGAAGGTGGCAGGTTGGGGGATTCCTGTTACGCCATTGGGCACTGTGGCAGCAACAGGGCCAGAGGCTGGGATAGTCTGTCTCTTTCAGGACAGATACAGACTTCTCTTCAAGGTCTGATACCCTCCCCTTTCTTACACACCTGTCCTATCTCCTTCTTAGTCTCCAGGATCATGCAAATCTCTTGCTCTGTCAACAGAGGTGAGGACAGTGCTGGAGGAGGCACTTGAATATGTAGAAGATTGCTCTTCAGGTTCTTATGACAAAAGAACTTGGTTCTTTCATCATACTTTGTTCTTGATAGAAATCCTACATTCCTTGTTAGTTGATATTCAAGGAGGGGGACTTCATGCTTTTGATAATCGGAAGGATGCATATTTTCTAGTACCCAGCTGTCGAAACTCTCAGATGTACCTCAGCTTCATCTACAACAAGACAGTCTTATCAGTTCAGAGCATGTGGCTTGAGACTGTTGACTGCTCTACAGGTGTCCACATGAATGTTCTTGCTAGTGATAGTATGGGCCCATTTGCTTGGATGCTCAAGATGCAGTTGCTCTTGGATCTGAATCAGTTCCTCCTCTTTTATCGCACTCAGGGGATTGGGATAAACTGGGAGAAGTCTCATTTCCTTCCCAAACAGTGGACGATGTACTTAGGTATGTTAATTGTTATGTTATTGGTGAAAGACTGTCCCATGGAGACTCGGGTCAAGATATTCACAGTTTTTAGTGCAGTTCCTCTCCCAACAGGAACATCCAGCTTGGCTTTGGTAAATTTTTCTTGCCCACCTCATTGGCATATCCACATGCGTTCACTTCATTGCTGCCCAGAAGCAACACTGATCATCAGCCATCAGTTGTCCAGTGTTCCCTGTTCCCCTGAACATGGAAGTGAGGGAGATTATCTCTTTGTGGCTATATAACAGGAATGTCTTTGTGGTAGTTTTGCTGAATTCCTTCCCACCAGAGATGCTTCTGTTCTTGCATGCATTGAAAGATGGATGGGGTGCACTTTAGTGCAGGTGGCTGGTCCTAGGACTCAGGAGGGTTCTTTACAATTCTCAGGATGGGTGCAGCACTTCTGGCAAAGCAGGCACCTCAGGATCAGTTGATGGAACACTCAGCTGTGCTGAGGAGAAACAAGACAACTGTAGTGTTGTATATCAACAAGCAATTGGGGATGGATCCCTCCCCCTCTGCAGGTTGGAGAGGCATTTGTACTAGTGGATGGTTCTCTGTGCTGTTGAGCTATCAGCCAGATACACCCTAGGCTTTTAGAATGTGTTGGCCAATCAGGTCAGCTGCCAGGGGTCCCTACATCCTCCCACAAAATGGAGAAGCTGTTCAAACCTGTTTGCCACATGGCTAAACAGGAAGCTCCCAGTGTTTTACTCACTAGTGCTGGACTCCTAGACGGTGTTGAATGACACTTTCCAGCACCCTTAGCTTGTAGATAAGTGTTCCACAGTTCACACAGTCAAAGGCTGCACCAAAATCTAGACTGACCAAACGTGCCTCTGGACCCTCATCAGGAGCACTTGGCAAGACAGTAGATATTGACAGGAGTGCTTCAGAAGTACCATAGCCTTTACGAAACCCAAACTCTAATGCTGATAGCAGGTTGTTTTCTGCAACAAACCTACAAAGACACTTAGAGATTAGCCTTTCAAAAACCATAGACAGACAGATGGACATGAGGACGGACTTGGTCATTTAGGTAATGCAGATATATTTCCTTTTCTCCAAACAGAAGGAAAACTTGCAAAGCCAGTTAATCTGCTAAAAATAGTAGTATTCCTAGGAGCAATGTAATCAGCAGTTTTTTAAAAAAAATGTGGGAAAGATCCCATTAGGGTTTATGCCACCCTAACTGTCAAGGCCTGAAGGCAAAGTTTTGACTTTACAAGACCAGAAGACCATTGAACACAACTTAGGCTCTGGAAAGTACTCGTATGACTGAGGCAACACAGAGTACTCATCACAATGTTTGCTCGCAGTGACTTGAGGCCAAAGTCCTGCCCTCTGTTGAGGGCAATATACAGCAGTTCCATCAGCTCCTACAAAGGAAGGGCATGCTTGATCAACTCCAAAGAGTGATGACTTGAGGGTAGACCACCACTTACGGTTATCACCACTGGAAAGCGAGACCTCCTTCATGCCCTTCAGGTCTCTCACAGACAACCTGGGCTTGACTTCTGAGCTCAGTGAATTTACACCACAGAGTGTCCATTCAGTTATTCCTTCATAAATGATAAACTTCTTGTTTTTCATGGTAGGCAAGCTTATATGCAGGATTAAACTATGGCTTATTTTCAAGCCAAAATTTGGCAATTTTAGAAGGAATTCTCCTCTTGATATTATTCTTAAAGTGATCATTTAAACACTAAGTGATATTTGGACTTTTAAATTTCTCCACCCGAGCTCAGTAAAATCACGGTGAATACCATCCCAATTTTAATGGGATTTCAGATATACCATTGTTCTGCCCTTAGCATTCAAGAGGAACTTTTTGGTCTCAAGAGGTACTAAAGGCAGGTGTTTGGCATTGTCAAACATCTTTTACCTCTCTAGGTCATGAATATCACCCCCAATTCCTTAGGACCTATGGTGGGTGCTCAGCAGGTGCAGTTGCACAAGCTGTGCTAAAAAGGATGGTATCTCTTATAAGGTTTAAGATGGAGAAAGATTTAGTGAAAGAAAGATGACTGGTGTTCTTTCTCTCTGTCTTCTGCCCAACAGCTGATGGCTGTATTCTTGCTGGTTGTACCAGATGCAGGTTAGTTGCATGACATTGCTTCTAAAGTCTGGTTTTTTAGTAGAGCATATTTATCTAGGATAAATACACTTAACTTCAGAATTGGTCTTCCCTTCTGTACAAGGGGAGCATGAGTGCTTTTCTCCTAGATTGAGGTTACAAACAAACCATAGTCTGGCAAGGGCTCTGTCATCCTGGACAAAATACATACCAGGATGTACAAGTGGTTACAAGAATTATCCTTCCCTTCACACATACATGACCAGAAGGTTGACATTTTTGGGTGGGAGATCAGCACTAGTTATGATTTCTGGGCAATGCCTTCTGCCTAAAGAGTGAGTCTCCATATAAGATATGAATGTTAGTATTTCCATAAGAAAAATCACAAATTTTTAAGATACTTTGCATTTACCGAGACATACAGACCTGAAGTCTTTTATCGTATTTGCACTTCCGACCATGGTGCATGTTTCTGTATTGCTTAAAGAAAAAGTAATGCTGTTAGTTAACTACCTTGTTATTAGACTTCAATGACTGGACCAGCTCTTGCCAAAGGTATTCCATATAAAGGACTTTAGTTTTGTTCGTGTAAGAACAGTGCAAATTTATCTTAAAAATTTTCGAAATTTCTTTTGATATTATAAATTATTTTTGTCATGATCAGATGTTTTATTTGATCAATTAAAGGAAATATATTCAGGTTTGCTTATGCCTAGTGCTGATAAAACAAAGATTTAATGGTGGTTTAGAAATTGTAATAATTGTACAGTATATTATATTTGAAACAGATTAGATAAATACCATTTTTGCTTTGTGGAAAGCTATTTGATTGCCCATTCAACAAATAAATGCTTTGTTATGATCTTTTATGAAATGTCAGATGATGACTGGAACAGTGTTTGATGAGTCTATTCAGTTCTGGTGTGCTAAATCCTTATAGGAATTTTATGGACCTAATTTTCATACCATTTACATCATATTTAGCTTTGTTGTATTTTAATAAGTGTAATGAATGACACCATATTATTTTTAACTCGGGACAAAATTCAATGTAGGCTCAGAGAGACCAAGCTTTCTGCGACTGAATTTTTCTTGCATCAAGTTAAATCTTAAAAAACAGCTATTTGAAACCTTGGCTGGTCCTCTTCCTCCACTCTATGTACTCAACAGGATTTGGGGTTTTGTGTGATGTATAAGAGGCGTTGGTCTTTTTTCACTCTTCTCTCATAATGACTCTTCACTCCACCCTCTCCTCACCTTTCTTCAGAAGAAGGGAGCTGTTTACAGCGGCAGAATTTTTTTGCTCTTTTTTGCACTCTGGCCTCCAAGTTTCTTCTTGATGATGGTCCTCACAGCTTCACTTGTAACATTTTTGTGCTCCTGTCAGACACATTCGTTCTGATTTTTACACCTTAAGGCTGTCTTCCTTTTTTGCCCTTGCCCCATAAGCACTGCAGTGGTCTCCATACCTTTTCTGGCAGAGCCTTTCATCATACTGTTGGTCTTTGTAGCAGACTTCCATTACCCTAATAAACCTCTAGTCAAGTCTTATTTTTCAGCCCAATAGCTTTTGTTGCCTCCTCTTGTCTGCTGTTTAGTTTTACAGGGCCCCTCTGCTATCCTTGGAGCAGCTCTTTGGACTTGGCTATCTTTCAAGCAATCCTTTGCCCTTGGCAAGTTTCTTTTGCATGCTTTCATCTACATTTGTGGCACATTATCTGCTGGTGTTTCTCCTCCAGTCTAATTATCTCAACAGGTCATGCACTAAAGGTCAAAGGATTCTAGTCTTTTTTCTTTCTCTTCATACACTTCATCCATCATCCCTTTAGCACACATGGAATTGTCTCCAAGATCCCTTTAGCACACAAGTTGGTATGTTTTTGTTGAACTACCCCACCTTCCCATCTTGTTTGCTTGTTGAGAGCAGAATTGTGAGTTAGGTCTTCTCTTGCACCTGTTAATTATGGAAGCTGCCAGGATTTCCTGGGTCATCATTAGCTCCACAGTTTATGTCATATATAGGAAAAGGATTTCTTGCATCTTAGCTTTCTAGTCTCTTCAAAGGTTCTTCTGTTTCATCCGCCCACGTAAATTACAACTCTGGTCAGTTATGATTAATGGGTTTCATATAACAAACTTATTTTACTTGAAACATGTCTTTATACAAACCCATTATAGGCAGTCCCCTGGTTATTGGCGATCTGGTTTTACGGAGCTTGTCTAGCGACAAAAATTGGCAGTTTTCGGCACCGAAAATCACTGATTTCCACTTACCGGCACCGATAATTGGTTATTGGCACTGATACATCCAAACAGAGGTGCTGATAAATGAAAATCGCCGATTTTCGGTTATAGGCGATTTTCAGTTATTGTCACACCACCAAAACGGAACCCCCGCCAATAATCGGGGACTGCCTGTAATCATATTCTGTAACGCTTGTTTCCCTTCTCTTCACTCTTCTAGATGGGAGCAGGTACACAGATGGGAGCTAGTTGGTTGGGAACAGTGGACTGTATGGCTTGGTCTGTCTCACAGATTAAGGCTAATTAAGCCTAATGGCTTTGTATATAAACTTTTTTTTAATTTAAGGACACTGTAAAAACATATCTGTTTTTACATGCTTTTATTTAACTAGACTTCTGCATCTGTTTGGGTGAAAACTTGTAACTCAGTTTCCAACCTGTTCCAGTGGACTTGAAATTTGGCATGGTTACTCATCCCTGTGACAATACAACCTTATACTGTATGATCAGTAGGTCAGCAGTGACCTCTAGTGACCCTACAATGACATCTCCCACTATCTCAGGATTTGTATGAAACTCTCGGGATTTTTTATACCTTCTTTGACTCGGTAGAATAAGTTAATAACTATGAATTTTTCAAACCTTCTTTGGCCCGACTAGATATCATGTTCAATTCATTAACTACAGTCATAAATCAGTTACAATTTCTGTCAAAACTAAAAAGCATAAAATAAAAAAAAAATACAGAAAAAAATTTTTAAACAGTTTTAGTAAAATGCACTAAAAAGTAAAAAATAATTTTTTGAGACCAGGATTTTCTTACAATTTTAATCATGTCTTTAAAAATAAAGTGTGGATGCCAAACATGGATGGAAACACTGCTGTGTTTGGTGCCTACTCTTTTATTTATGTAGACATTATTAATTGTAAGAAAATCCTGGTGTCTCAAAAAATTATTTTTTACTTTTTAGTGCATTTTATTAAAAGTGTTTAAATATTTTTTTATCATTTTTTTATATGTAGAATCTACCAGTTGCTTTTTACCAGATACATAAGTAATGGTAATAACCGCGATGCCCTCTTAATTTCTCAAATGCTTCACACTTTTGGATATGCTTGTCACTATAAAGCTGGAGATCCAAATGCAAGAATAAGAAGAAATTCTAACTTCCATTGCAGGATTTGAACCCATGTCCAGAGTATAACTGCATGGTCACATTACCTTGTTTTGGTCAGGTTGGTAATGTGACCTCATTCTAACATTGGTTGCAGGTTCAAATTTTGCTACAGACATTGGAATTTCTTCTTATTTCTGAATTTGGATCTCTGGCTTTTTAGTGACAAATATATCCAAAGTTTATGAAGAATTGGAGAAGTTAAGAGGGCATTTTGGTCATAACAAGTGCATCTCCGTTTGTATGTAAAGTATTACATTTTTATGTTATAGGCCATTGTCAAGGTTTTCTATTCTTGGGATAATATTTGGCAATTTAAGAAACAATTATAAACAAGTTGAAAGCATACAAAACTTGTTCACCTTCTAGTGACATGATAGAAGGGTGTAGTTTAGCTTCCAGGAATCCCACAAAGAGTTATGTTCATTGCTCTAAGGTTTCTTGAATTAGAAGTAAGTTTAGATTAAAAAAATTTGTCTGTGGAGCCATTTACAAGATTCTTTCTCAGTTTATAACTTTGGACTATCGTGTGGACTTTTTTTATATGTGAAAGGATTACTAATGAATTGCTTCAGTAAGTATTGTTTCATAGGCATTGACAGGAATGGGTGAAAAATAGTTAATCTCAGAAGTAGCAGTTATGAAAATAGGGGGATAAAGGGATTACAAAATCAAGGAAAATGATACTGATGAAGATCCAGGCCATATTAGAATTCAAGCAGAAAGTGCACAGGCAAAAAACAGTGGATAGAACTCATTGCCCATTAGACTCCAGGATGATGGTAGTGGTGATGAGGAAATTCATCATCTAGAAAGGCATGTGTGTCCATGTTCTTATGACTTCTTAGAATAGAGACACTTACTCTCAAGCCATTGAGATGTGTGCTCCTTCAATGCAGGTATGTTGCAGTTGTTTGCATCTTTCAGGTTCGCTACAAAAGGAGAGATGTGCAGCAGGATGACGAATCTGATATACTGCTGTCGTCGTCTTCAAACGATGATGAGCTCCTTGGTAAAAATGAAAACCTCCAGGAAAGACACGTCGGCCGTACAGTTACATAACTACGTAGTGTCTAGTTGTTGAGTAAGAGTTTGTAATGGTAGATAGTAATTATTTGAATCTCGAAAATAATCTCATGAAATTACATTCGTCTTACTTGTGTGATATCACCAGTGAAAATGCAACACTCAGTTGTAGTACTTTAGCAAGGATGAATAATGTATTTTTATCATGTTTTTAGAATAAAAACTTTATGGTGACTTACTCCATGTCAGTTGACTATAATTTTAAAGTTATTTTATGACGAGAATTTCTTTGTAAGGAGATTTTAAACAGTGGTTCCTAATCAGTTAGGTAAATCAAATTAGTGTGCTAGGGAATATTTAAGTTTCATTGGCATTACCTTTAATGTACTTTCCTTTGACAAATAAAATATAATTAATACTTAATTATATTTTATATATATATTTTGTTTTACCAGAAGTTCAGTTGTTTACACACACAAAGGGATTGGGACCCTAAGGTTTACCAGCCCAAGGTGATAGTTAGAATATGCATTACACAGCTTGAAAGAAGGTGCCTCAGGATTCTAAATTGTAAGTTTTTATTGTAAGAGTTCACCAAAGAAGTTTTCTTTTGTTAAACGGTGGTACAGGGGAAATGTATAATTTCTCCTGGCATCACAAGTCATGTGCAACTTCTTGTTAAGTGAGTATTTGGAGGTGCATGTTAGTAGGTGCTTTTAGATACTGTATGGAATTGCGTAAGATTTTATATTTATGATTGGTAAGCCTTCAGCCACATTCTCAGTTGTCAGTTCTGCTGAGAAAAAGTATAAATTATTTTGATACAATTTACAAGGATTACTCAGTAATTGTGTTATGTGTATCAGCATGTAAGGGATGTTTCAAACATATTGTTAACAGTTAAGAAAGATTGTCCAGAGAGTTTTTGTATATTTTTGTGTATTTGTGCCTTTTTTGTATGGTAAAATATATTTAATGTATACTTCCACCATGTGTGTACAGTATAATACAAGTACTGCAGCCATAAAGTTACCAGCTTACTGTTTTGCCTCAATAAATCTTTTGGAAGATTTTATATTAACTATAGCTATAGGTAAGGAGAGATCAATGAGGCATTGGGAATAAAGTGACTCGGGTATTTTTGTATCGTGAAGATCTGTTTTTTCCACTTGTGTGTGCAAGTTTTGGTAGATGCATTTTGTAAGTACAGTAAGCATCAACCGTAACTGTAGTGAGTTTATTACTGTATAAGTACAGTATTCTCTGTTTATATCTTAGTTTTGTTGTTCAGTACTTGGATACCTTGTTTTTCATTTAGATCTGCAGTCATCTAGGATATTGTAAGGAAATTATGTTGGGGTGTTATGTGCCTTGATGAGCATGTTTTTCCTAACCTCTCTTTTGAGTGGCGTGCTGCTTGGTTCAGAGTTAAGCATCCTGCCAGTGTAACACTGCATACACTGCTGATTTCATATTAATAGAAATTTAAGGAGGACATGGACAACTTTTCTTTCATTTGATTTTTAAAGTAATTGTAAAAGTGGAAAAAGCATCCAAACCCTTTAATGAAGTCTTTACAGCGTAGCATGTTGCAACCATAAAGTTCCTTTTAAGAAATGCTTATTGCTTAATACATTTTAGGATCTATTTCAGGTGGAAATTTGTCCAGATAACTATTTTAAGTAGACTTAAAAATATGATTCTACATACTCTGTCTATATTTTTTAGGAAAGTAAAAGTTGAGAATGCAGTTTATTCAAGGAGTTTAGTGTACGTAGAAAGCAGTTGTAGACTTTTTGTTTTATGAAGGATTGAAGACATTTTGATGTGCAGTATTATTTAAGGAAGATCATGAAGAGGCTATGTCAGTATTTTGTTCCTTCCTTCCAGATTAAATACCTTGTACTTCAGTAGTGAGTCAGCCTTGTGGCTCCCAGTGACCAGCCCTCATGCTCTAAATTTCGTCTGTAACTCTAGTGGCTTTTCAAAAGTTAATAGAAATACAGAGTTTATTAATAAATAATAGACTTCAGATTGCTGTTTCCAGTATTTTATTTTGATAATTTTTTCCTAATCATCTCTAGACTAAAATCCCCTGCCACTTGTGTATTCCTGCAGATATAAATTTCATATGTTTTTAACAAATATCCTCAGATATCAAGCCTAACAAATATTTTGAAGTGAGTTAATTATTTAGTTGGTCTATTTTTATGAAAGTATATATAAGTATGCAGGCTTTCACTGCGTATGTCGTATAGTTTGTGGTATTTCATATAATGGCATGTATTGTGCAGATGTGTATTAAAACTGAGAGCTACATTTCCACACATGTTCTTGTAAATCTTTTAAGGTCAAAGAATGCCTCCACATTACAAGAAGACACTGTATCATTCAGGTGTGCTGAATTTTGTTTCATATTGGTGCTGAGTTAAGTTGACAAGTGAAATGTGCCCATGGTATTGTAACGAATTTTCTCTTCACAGCAAATAAGTACTAGTGTCGCAGTTTGCCAAAGGCTGTGATGACCAACAAGCATTGCATATTTGAGTAGTGAGCTGTGTGTGTATAGAAGCAGTTAGATCAACATTTATTGAATTGGTTTGTTTAGTGAAAAAGTTTGAGGATCATTGTGGAGCTTGAGGAACATTGTGTGTTTCTAAAGTAGAGTGTTCCAAATTTTTATGCAGGAAAGGAGTACAGATGTACATGTTTTGGAAATAATGCATGTAACTAAATGAGTTTTAAGAAGGATGTAGACCCTCATTTGATGCCACATTGTTGCTGCTTATCCTTTTGACAGTTTTTTTTTTTTATTACTGCATAGGTTTTATTTTTATCATGACTCTATGGCACTATTTTAACTGGAGTGAAAAAAGGACCAAGTCTTCATATAGTAAATGCAGTACGTAGGATATTCTGTGCTGGAAATTATTTCATATTCTCTTTGCTGGACATACAAAAGATATTCCATAATGAACATATAGGATATTCTTAGATAGATGTTACCTAGGATGTCCATGTTTGGTAATACATGGAAAATTCCCCAGTTGAAGTTAACCAAGATTATGGGTTTTCTCTGTAATCTTTACATTTTGTATGGAATGTTCCGAGTTTAGTTAGTATGCATTTCGATATGAAGAGTAGAAATGTAATATATTTGAGCTATATCACAAATCTCATATTTTTGCATAGATAGCATTTGATATACTATGATTTGCCTTTTTTTATTTTAATTATAAGAACTTCAGTCATGAGAAATATACAGAATGTGTAGTACTGTAAATGTACATGAACATGTTTAGAATTTTTTTCTGTTATGAATGACTTGTATTTAATGCTGTCACATACTAATATATAGAACTTAACAGTTCAAGTGTGTTAATACTATTATTATTATTATTATTATTATTATTATTATTATTATTATTATTATTATTATTATTATTATTATTATTATTACAGTATGTAGATAGCTACGTAGAACTGTCTATCCTGAGGTTAAGTTTCAGTATAATTTTCATGTTATTTTTGGGATTAGTTTCAACGGACTAAATAATTACAAGTGTTTATTTCCTTATAAATGGATTTTCCTGAAGAATTCCATTTCTCTTGTATTTTTAATTTGAGTGGCTTTTCCATTTTTTATCTACTGTTTTCTGATACTAACTTTCATGACAGATGTCTTCCCTTGACTTGATTACCTCTTCATTCTTCCTCATTTTCAGAAGTTGTAAAAATATTTGTCTTTCAGTGGCATTTACCTCTTCCTGATGAAATTGTCCTGTATTCAGAGGAGGAGATGATGTATGTAGATCTCTGAGGATTTCTTCACCCGTCCAGTGAAGTCATTATTCTATGTGGCTGTTCCCTATGAAATATACATTTTGGCATAATAAGCACCGTTTTTTTCACGATCCTTGAGTGTCTTGATTCTTTTGAACAAACCATGTGTAAGGATTGGATGTTATAGGGCAGCCACCCTCTATATCCCTAGCACCTTGTCATGGGATGGGGTTTGCTTTCACAGAGTAACAACTTAGATCTGATTCGTAACTCAGTTTCTGTAAACTAAATTAGCTGGGCTTTCTCATATTTTTCCTCCTCCAGTGAGGATTAACCCTTCATTTGCATGTATATAGCAGTAGTTGAATTTGGTTTACGGTTGGATTACCCTTAGAAAGTGCGCACCCGTAGAGTTTGATGCCTCCGCACCTGTAGAATTTGAGTACATAACATCTTCAAGTGACCTGAAAAACTTATGCCAAACCTTTCCCTCAGTGCTGAGTCTGATCTTGATTGATTGATTACCCTGAAGGGAGGGTGCAAGTCCACACCCAAGGAAAGTTTTATATTGCCTTATTAAGAGTAGAATTGTAAAAAGTGGTGACGAACTAGGAAATACAGGGAATATGGCAAGCAACACCCTTGACACAGGAGCTAGAACAAAAATTTCATGGTTCATGAATAAGGAGAGAAGATGCAGGAGTTGAAACAAAACCTTTGTGCCACACATTTTTATATTTAGTTTGGTTTTGATAGTTGGTCAAGATTCTTGTACTGAAATCAGAAGAATATCCTCTGCCAACTGAGAAAATTGAAAGAAATGATTAAACTTTGTGACAAAAACATATAAATGGTTGTTTTAAACAACTACAAAAATTAATCTAAAGTCATCCAAAATATTAAAGAAATGTGTGATGTTAATGTAAATTCAATAAAACATAACACACTGAGCTGCATCTAAGGATCTTTTAATTCTTTCTCTGATCTAGGAGCATGAAAAACTAGCAGATAAAAATTTGGTCCTTACAATTAGATACAGCAATATCCATGACCTTGAACTTTAGGAAGTTGGAAGTAAAAAGAGCAATTACTGTACGTCCTTTTGAAAGTTGCCAAGATAAAATTCGTAGGACGAAAGTTATCACTGAAGATCAAGTACAGTAATTCTCACAAAATTAATTAATACCATATATTCCTAAACCCTAACAGTGTGAGCATGCCTTCAATTTGGTAATATAGGTAAGAGATGCCACAGTGGAAGTACTCGACTCTTAGGGCTTGACCGTAGAGTTTTGTAATACAGTACCTGTTAAAACTGAAATTTCATTAATAACACTGTATTAACTGCAGTTCTTTAAAAATGAGAAAACTGGGTAAGTTGATGATGATGATGAATCCTACAGAATTTGTTGCCAAAATTTAACATTGCTGTGGTTAAAGTGTGGATATTCACCTAAAATGTGTTTAACCATTATTGCTGGTCTGCATTCTCTGCATAATGGGATTATGTCCTGTAAATTATCCATTAAATACTCATGGGTCACATAAGTGAGACCAGTTTAAAGATGGGATAGATTTACTTTGAAATGGAGCTGTTTTTGCACAGAAGAATGCTGTAATATGATGATGGGGTAGAAGCTCATTACTCTACACCATTTATTAAAGATGAGGGGTTATAGAGATGTTAAATAGTGACTGGAATGGTGGATTTTGATCTGGCCATAATAGCTGCTGATTTGGGTGCTATTGAAGTATTTTCTGTATCTAGATTGGAACTTCATTACGCATTCTGGAGTTGCAACAACTCAGATTCATAAATTTTGGCATTGAATACAATGACAAATCTAAGATCTCTTTTATACTGGTGGTACAGAACTAAAATTACTAATGTACAGAACTGCTATGTATGCTAGAGGGGCTAAATGGCAAATGAAGTTAAGAGGACAATCCCCAGAAAAACGTTTACATACCAAAAAACATTTAACTTGAAGTATAAATGGAAAACAGAAGAATGAGGCAAAATAAATAAAAAATGTTTTTAAACATGCTTTTATTAAAATGTACAAAATAATTTTTTTAGACACACCAGGATTTTCTGGCAGTTAATCATGTCTACCAGAATAAAAGCTTGGAAGGAAATGCTACAAGAAATAAAAAAATATATTTCTCTTTTTGTAGCATTTCCTTCCATGTTTGGGGCCCACACTTTCATTTTTGTAGATGTGATTAATGGTAAGAAAATCCTGGTGTATCTCAAAAAATAATTTTTTACTTTTTGGTGCATTTTAGTAAAAGTGTGTTTTAAAAAAACTGTGTATATTTTTTTATTTTACACTTTTAGTTTGACAGAAATTGTAATCGATTTATGATTGTAGTTAACGAAATTGATATCCGTATATGGGGGAGGGGGAGGGAAGAGAGGAGAGGGGTGAAGGTAGGTGAGGGGGAGGGAAAGAGGAGGGGAAGGGAAAGGGAAGGACAGCTAAATTAACGCTTGATCGTATGCTCCAGAAGGAAGGGGAGAGAAAGGGAAGGTGGAAGTGGAGGGGATGGAAGAGGGAAGGGGAGGATACAGCTAAATTAACACTTGATCACATATTTTGAAGGGGAGGGGATGGAAGAGGGAAGGGGAGGAGAAGGACACAGCTAAATATTGTGTGCTTTGGAAGCGGGGTGGGAAGGGGAGGGGGAGGACACAGCTAAATTAACACTTGATCATGTTATCGGGCGGGGATGGAAGAGGGAAGGGGACGGGTTATATAGTAGATAGATTCTACTGAGTCAAAGAAGTTGTGAAAAATCTGAAGAGTTTCTTACAAATCCTGAGACACTGGGAGAGGTCACTGTAGGGTCACTAGAGGTCACTGCTGACCTACTGATCATGTAAGGTTGTATTGTCGCTGGGATTGAGTAACCATGCAAAATTCAAAGTCCATCAGACAAAGGGAACATGTAAAAAATTGAGTTACAAGATTTGACCCAAACAAACAGACAGATGCAGAAGTCATGTTAAATAAAAGCTTGTAAAAAATACAGCAAATGGAAGTTAAAGAATAATGATATCTGTAAAACCTAATCCCATTAAAACATTGTCTACTAAAGATGACGATGAAGAAAACTTAAAAATTCAAATAACCTGAATGGAAATGGATAAAAGACAAAGTGGAACTCAAGACACTATGGGGAACAAACTAGTTATGTTTGCAGTGGTGGTGGTCTGTCTGTCAACCCAAAAATAAAACCTAACTATGAAATTAAGACAACTGCACTCATAACAAAATGGGAGATTAAGTCTTTCAGTCACTGATAAAAAGGATTTTGACAAAGGAAAAAATCTATTTCTGGGGAGGGGCCCGTGTCACCTGGTGAAATAATCCATTTCAGCATTATTTCTAGGTAATTCTGCTTTACTAGATACCACAGAGAAGCTAAATGTAAAGCTGGGGTTACTACCCCAGAGCGAGCTCAAGAAATGGAGTCGTATATGGTAAAGGGTGAGATTGTCACAATCACGGGACCCTGCCTTATAAAGATTCCCAATGTCAAAAGTCCCAACGAGAGAGGTGCCGATACAAGCCCATGCACTACTCGCGGACTGTACACAAGGCAACACTAGCCGCATTCCATGTTAGCACCCACCCCACTAGAATGATGTTTATCATGGGAGGGAGAGAATGAAAAACAGGGGTGGGTCACCAGGTGACACGGGCTCCTCCCCAGAAATAGATTTTTCCTTTGTCAAAATCCTGTTTCTGGATCAGGGTCCCGTGTCAGCCGGTGAAATAATAACAGAGAAATAAACATCATTCTTATGCTAATAAAGACTTAAAACAGAGATATTGAAAACTAGGAGAATTCTACCTTGAACATTAGTAAGGTCCTCTAGATTCATGTAATGAAAATAATGTAAGTGGTCACCGTCTAAGATCATGACCTTAGGATTGAACCTGAATAGGCTTGTATTAAGAAAATACTTTCTGCCTAATAGCAGACACGATGACAACAGTACCCTTTTTTTTTTTTAAAAAGAGGATCTGACAAAATTGCGAGGTCCTGTCTAAAAAGCCTGTAAGGAGAAAACTGGGCACAGAAACAGACCTTGTAAAAGGGAGTACTTTCCAAGGTGACCACCGAAAATGAGGACCTTCAACTGTAGATAGAAAGTTAGGGTGAGGAATTCGCAACATTACCCCTGATGAGGGGAAACCAAAATGATTGGTTCCGCTAGACAGGGCAGACAGTACAGGAAAACTAACACTAGAAGCTAAGCTGATTAAAAATTTGGGTCTTCCTCAACAAGGAAAGGTAAGAACAAGATGATTTAAATTACTTCCACAACAAAGGCTCAAACCACAGTACAATAGGCAAAGATACATAGTGAAATTTTTGGCAGCAATACTGAAAAAATCAATCGTTTGCGATTAAGGAAAACATACATACATTTTAAATAAGTTTATAGAAAATTTTCAAATAAAAGATAAAAAGAGCAACTTAACAAGACAACAAGGAAGGTAGAATAGACTAAATGCAAAAATGAAATACCATAAATAAAACTCAATTAATTTAATTAATAACTTGTGAATTATAAAAACCTTACGAACCTTGCTCAGTACATTCGACAAATATTCACGTATAATTCAGAGGAATGCAAACAGTCTTCAGATATATGAGCCAAAGGTGATCCTCTTGGAGTGGGGTTAGTGCTGTCAGTGCTTCTCATACAGTCCACTGTAGGCATTAGTTAAGGTTCTTTGCAGCGTCCCTTAGGCTCCAAGCTGCAATCCCTTTCATTCCTTTTACTAAACCTCTGTTCATATTCTCTTTCTTCCATTTTACTTTCCATCTTCTAACAATTTCTACATTGCTTTCAGTGGTGAGTGACCTCATAGATCCAAGCTCTTGGCTTATGGCCTAAAGTTTATATTCCATTTCCAACCCAAGTTGATAAATGTAAAGAAGTTTCATCAATCAGCAAATATTTCCTAGCTACTTTGTCATGATGATAAGTATTTAAGAGTAGAGGTATATTTATAGTACACAAGAAAATTAAAATTGCTGTAACCACCACTAACATTTAGCTATCAGCAGTTAAATCATACTGATGACAATAATAACTTGGTATTTATAATAAATACAATTGGGACAATAGAATTTAAATTTTAAATCTTCCTGTGATGCTAAAAAATTTTTATCCCGTATGGGGTTAGTGCCGTCAGTGCACCTCATGCAGTGCACTGTAGGCATTACTTAAGGTTCTTTGCAGCATCCCTTTGGCCCCTAGCTTCAACCCCTTTCGTTCCTTTTACTGTACCTCCTTTCATGCTCTCTTTCTTCCATCTTACTTTCCACCCTCTCCTAACAACTGATTCATGGTGCAACTGTGAGGTTTTCCTCCTGTTACACCTTTCAAACCTTGTACTGTCAATTTCCCTTTCAGCGCTGAATGACCTCATAGGTCCCAGTGCTTGGCCTTTGGCCTAAATTCTAAATTCAATCAATCAATAAACAATTTTTAAATTCATTATTTAAAAATTAGGAGGTATTTCATTGCTTACATTCCAGTTTGGGACTGGTGTTGCCAAACAGGTAATGTTAAGGAACTGAGGACTTTCATGATAAAATATCAAAATCATCAGAGATCGTGAAAAAACTGCTAGATTGAAGCCATTCTATATAAGCATTGAATAGGTCACACGCATTTGACCCATGGACTTAATTTTGATGAAGAGCCTTCATGACCCAATTAACTGCAGATTGCAGTTTAAAAAACACATATTTTATGTGAATGTCTTAAACCTCAGCAAGCAGCACTTGTCAAGTTTTGAAGTCATTAAGGAGATTGTCATAATCACTGTCAATAATTGGCGTTTACATTTTTAAAGAGCTTCGAGTTATTAGATAAATTGTATATTTATTAACAGGGGTGTGTTCGAAAAAGTTAAATATATCTTAGTTTAACCAGACCACTGAGCTGATTAACAGCTCTCCTAGGGCTGGCCTGAAGGATTAGATTTATTTTTCGTGGCTAAGAACCAACTGGTTACCTAGCAATGAGACCTACAGCTTATTGTGGAATCTGAACCACATTATGAGGAAAAATGAATTTCTATCACCAGAAGTAAATTCTTGGAATTCTTCATTGGCCAGTTGGAGAGTTGAACGCTGGGCCAACAGCATGCTAGCTGAGAGCTCTACCCACAGCTCTAATGAAGAACTGCGGGGCGTGTTCGAGTGATCTGTAAGAAAGAAAGGAATTGTAACTCAGTAATTTGGTTAAACTACAAGGAAATCATATTTTATATTTCCACTCTTAAAAACTTCTTTGCTACTGACTTTGTGAAAATCATTAATAACATGAAAGGGTACTTGTGGCACTTTTTATCTGAAAATTATTTTTTTGTAACTTCTTTTAAAGTACTGTGTTACACATAGTTATAAAATATAAGCAAATCAGGGATTGAAGCTTATGGAAAATTAAGAGAAGTGCCTCAAAATATAAGAACTTAGAGAGTTGGCCAGGAGGAAACAAAAGGAGTTGATGAGAAATAAAAGACCGTGGCAACTGCTGTGAATCGAAAAGATCCTACAAATTACCCATAGTACTCTGTGTTATTATTATTATTATTATTATTATTATTATTATTATTTCAAGCAAGTCTTGTTAAAGAGAATGGCAGCATCATTGGAATTGATTTTATATGTGGTCTTTTTAATTCTTATTATTTTCTTCTTATCAGGGCTGATATTTGCTAACAATTGGCCGATGTTCATAGTCTGGGTAAGGAAATGGTTTTTTGTAGGTTAGTTTTAATATTATCATATCATGTACGAAGTTAAAATTGGCGTGTGGTCGCCGTAGAGTTTTTGGTACTCGCACTAAATTTAGGAACCACCTCCGTCGTGTTCCTAAGGGAGTAGTGGAATTCCAACGTTTCTAGCCATATCGTGGGTTCATTCTCAAGGAAGGGTGGGCTTGTTCTAGTTGGAATGGTTTGTTGTTGTTTTTGATTAAGCTGGCTTTATGCCAGCACGGGCTCGTACTCATAGAGCAGCCCGCGAGTCATTTTTTGATGTGCAGGTGAAATTAAGGATATCCGCACTGAAGAAGACCACCACAAGTTGGATGAGATACTGGCAGACAGCAGCAAATTTCAGAGAATCACTAAGAACCCGGTAGATGACATTAAGCGGGAGTCTAATAGGAACATCGAGAATGTCAATGCAGCTTCCAACGCCCTTCACCTGCTGCTGATCATAGGGGACTACGACCGTGGCTACACATGCGGGAACGTCAAAACCCATAAACCAGAGAACCCGTTACGCCCCATTATTAGCCAGATTCCTGCCCCTACGCACCAGCTCGCGAAGAAATGGAATGCTATTTTGATTCCTTACGTTCCAGACGACCACAGTTTGAAGTCCTCTGCCGAGTTTATAGAAGCCCTGAAAGCGACACGCCCGGGAGGAGTTATTGCATCGATGGACGTGGAGTCCTTCTTCACGAACGTCCCCGTGGATGAAACTATCCTGATAATTCTCGATCGTGTATATAGAGACGACTCCATGCCCCCATTAAACATCCCCGAGCATGCCCTCCGAAATTTGTACAAAAAAGGTCCCTTTCTGCACCCACAGAGGCCATATATACAAAAAGATGGTGTAGCGATGGTTTCTTCCCTCGGAGTATTTTTCCCAAATTTCTACATGGATGCAGTGGAACGTCGGGTATTCCCCGCCATCGAGAAACCGTCGATATATGTCCGGTAAATTGATGACACCTTCATAAGCGCCAGCACGGTGGAAGAAATAGAACACCTACGACAAGCCTTCCACAACACAGTAGCCTCAACTTTACCATCGAACATTGCCGTGATCTTCGTCTCCCCTTCCTTGATGTCCTCGTCGGGCAACAAGAGGAGCGCTTCGCAACGCAAGTTTATACAAAACCCACGAACCTGGGCAGATGCCTGAATGGTGAGAGTGAGTGTCCAGAGGGATATAATGCACTGCGATCAGCGCCTTCATCAGGAGAGCTCTCTCACACTGCTCCTCTTGGAAGGACACACCCACACACACACCGAATTAGAGCGTGTTGCCCAGGTTTTAATTAACAATGGGTATCCCAGCCGGGACATCACAAAATGCATATGAAGAAGCATCAATAAATGGTATCACCAGGAGCCTCGCTCCGCCGCCCTTGAAGGCGTCACTCTCTTTTTCTTCAAGGGAGTGTTTCACAGGAAATACAGAGGATGAACGAGCCCTTCGCAATATCATAGAAGGAAACGTCTCCCCTACGGACCCTGCAAAGAAGGTTAAATTAGTAATTTATTACAAAAGCAAGAGGACCAGCGGCCTGATCGTGAAAACCAACGTGGTCTATCAATACAAATGCCCTGTCCGGGAATGCCCCGGCGCCTACATTGGGGTGATCACGATGAGATTTTCCAAGAGGATCTCCTGCCATGCCCAGGAAGGTGCCATCCATGATCATGCCTAGAATATTCACAATATCAGAATAACCCGAGAGTACATAATTCCTGATATCGGAATTGTTGATAAGGCGGCAGACCACCGCCGCCTCCGCCTCCTGGAGGCCCTACACATCGGAAAGGAGACCTAGCCTCAACACCACGTAGGAGACTTCCCTCCACCCGACGGTGGCACGGCCCGCTAGCACCCCAGAGCCGAACGAACGAACCAATCAGGTGGTGGCCCCATCTATCGACAGTGACCTTCCCAACAATACCCTCCAAGTCTCCAACGTCCGCACGCGGAGACCAGTGCGAGCATCGACCTCTGGGAGGCGGTTTGGATCAGGAACTAAATCCCTTGAACCAGCCAATGAAAATTCAACCCTCGCAACACGGGACACCCGGGACACTATAAATACTGTCTAACGACCCAATTACAACCAGAACAAGCCTACCCTTCCTTTGATGATGCAGTTGGAAACGTTGGAATTCCACTACGCCCTTAGAAACGCAATGGAGGAGATTCCCAGACTTAATTTGCGAGTCCTAGAAACTCTACGGCGACTACACTCCCATTTTAACTTTACATATGATATACTGTATATATATAATAATAATAATATTAAAATAAACCTACAAAAAACCATTTCCTTACCCAGACTGTGAACATCGGCCAGTATTAGCAAATATTGTGAGGTAAAGAATAGTGTAAAAGAGGAATAGCAAAAAACAAACTGAATGACGAAGGAAAAGTAAATAAAAAAAGGAACACAGTAAGTCTGGACTTACAAGGATCGAACAATTTGACTACATTATTAGGAAGACCACTCCACAATTTGGTTGCACCCTTATAGTAGGGTATTTTAGGTAAAAATTCCAATTTGTCATATCCTGTTTTATAGAGCATTGTCAGTTTCACTGGGTTTCCCTGCAGCAATTATCATCTGTCTCCCCCTCTATCAGAAAATTTGATATCATACCAATGACTTTACTTTCATTTAAATTTTTGAATTTGGAGCGTTTCAGCATATATCCTGAAGTATTTGTTAACTCTGACTGAAACTTATTTTGGATAGTAAGCAGCAAAGGCAGCTTCAACATTCAAAGATGCCAGAAACAGGGGCCTTGTTTGTGGGTCACTTGTCTAGTATTTCAGAACATATTTTGATTTACATATAGAAAGTTATGTGAAACCCTTAAGCCATAATTAGTTATTTTGCTTGTAGTTCTTGTTAGCTGCATCCTTTACCAGTTTCCAGTAATGGAGAAATTTGTATGATTTTATGTCTTAGTAGTAAGTAGTAGTACTGTAGATAATTTTAGTCTTTGATGGAAATACATCAATGGGGATTCTGAATAACACGGTTGGGGACTTTGTGAAATGTATTGTGTTCGATAAGTAAAATCTTATGAGAAATCTTTCATAGGACATGATGTATCCTTTATGTTATTTTCAGTAGGGCTGTTAGCAATTCTTATCTTAAATGATACTGTAGAGTATCGTTATATGTATATTAAATTTTAGCATAATACAGTATATGTACAGGTATCGCCGTAAATAATATTTGAGAGTTCTCATGCTTAAAATTTGTGCAGTAAAACAAATTTAGTTACAAAACTGGCGATGTATACGTATATAAATGTATTTTCCTATGTGAGGTGATCAGATCTCTTGAATTACAGTATCAGATTTTGTTTGAGTGACAAAATAGTTAAATATATTGAAAATATTTTTGAAGTTAAGTATCTTAAGATAGTTTTTGGATTGAAAGAAGACCAAGCTTATTTTGACATAGTTGCCTGACCTCTGATAGCATCCTTGACATAGCAGGGGATCGTAATTGTTATGGAATTCTGTATGTGTGGTAAATCTTGTTGATATTAATTTTTATTAATTTGGCTTTATTCCAGAGAACTCAACATCAGAGTTGGTTTCATGATGAGGTAACTACAGAACAAGTACCATGCAAAGAGGAAGATGTCGCATATTAATGACACTTTGATGACATTTGACAGAGTATCAAGGTAAGCAATTAGAAGGGTTTTACAAAACCAAAGGGCACCAGAATGACTCATTGAGCTAGTGGTGCTACTGTTTCATAACATGTTTAGAGTGAAGATCAGCACTGAGCCCTTTGCCATTTGTCACATTTATAGAGGAAGCTACATAGCAGGGCATATTAGGGGCCCCCCCTGGGATTTCCTATATTGATACTAAATAGTGTTAATAGTAGAATCAAATTATACAAATGTTGAAAAGATGGGATAGCTTAATGGAGAAGGACTGAAAGTCATTGTCCGGAAAGGGTGCAAAGACCTTTGACTTATCGGTAGGAAAGTGGTAGAAGATTTGGAAGAACTCAGTTTTGTGTATTGAATGAAACAGAGGATGTCATAAGCTGTTCAGGATTGAAAAATACAAGTTGGGGAAGAGATTTGCTTCTTGAAATGTAACATAAGAGAGAATGGAAAAGAAGAGGTAGAATATTTCCATTACATTGGGGGGACACTGGTTGGTGAAGGAGACAATAAGACGACAGACGAAAAGGACATTAACATCCTGGATGAAGTGGAGATAAATTGTTAAACTAAGACCTTTATTACTCTTCACAGCAGAGACAGTGGCACATAATAAGAAAACGGAAAACGGATTATATTTTGTAGAGGTGTGGCCCAAAATTCAAAGATTCATGGGTGGAGTTCCAGGTAACTTTTATAAAATATTGTAAAACAATATGGAAAAGACTGCCTCAAAAAACTCGTCCAATAGAGAAAAAAATCTGGCCTGCAAACCATGAGAACAGGAGAGTCAGGTACCATTTACTGCTGTGCCCATAAAGGAGTGAGGTAATAAGTAATCTTGGATTACTTATTACCCCACTCATGCGTATCTGTACAGTATTAACAAGAAGAGCATGAAGATACTTAGAACATCCCTGTACTAAGATAACAACACCCAAAGGTGCTCAGCCCAGCTATGAAGAACAAAACCGAGTGAGCCTGACAGTCTAAGACATAACAAAGAGGCCAAACCAGAGCCTGGTCAGTCGTAGACACCCAAGGCATGTAACCACTCAGAAGGAAAGAATTGACAATAGGACGATAGGAAATGTAAGACACCAAGAACACGGGGGAATTGAGGCACAACAAAGGCCTTGTACTAAACAGCAAGAGATGCACTCTTATCCTTGAAAGTGATGAAACTTTCAACTTGTTATTAGTACCTGATTACAGAATGCCATGGCGGAAAAGTTGTAGGCCATGATCCCAATGCAACTACTCATCAAGAGGTCAAGAAGAAGTTGTAGGCCATGATTCCAATGAAACTACTCATCAAGAGGTCAAGAAGGCAAGGATTCCTAAAAAGATTGACCAGAGATCAGAATCTAAGCCCCAGCAACAAAACTCCCTGGACCACATAAGCTTTGCTTAGTACTCCAGCAAGAAGGCTGTTTGTGCTTCTAGCCCTATTTGAAGTGCCAAGAACATAAGTGTGAAAACAGTTGGAATCAAAGAAACTTCTTCAGTGAGGGAAGGGTCCTGTAAATGGAGATCCCAAGAAATGGGTCTTGGCACTCATCTAAACTGCATGGAGGGAATGAACACCAAGGTAACTGCAAAGTATCAGGTTCCTAAGGAGAATTAAGACAATAAATAACCTTCACAGGTCATGCCTGCAGGTGTTGGAGCAAACTCCAGAAGGACCTTAGCGTCTAGAGGTCCCCTCACTCACCCTGGAATAGCAATGGCCTGCACCACCCATCAAAGAGTACACCTCACCGTGCACTGTAGGCATTACTTAAGGTACTTTGCAGCGTCCCTTTGGCCCCTAGCTGAAACCCTTTTCATTTCTATTACTGTACCTCCATTCATATTCTTTCTTCCATCTTACTTTCTAGCCTCTTCTAACAATCGTTTCATGGTGCAACTGCGAGGTTTTCCTCCTGTTACATCTTTTAAACCTCTTACTCTCAATTTCCCTTCAGCATTGAATGAGCACTTAGGTCCCAGCGCTTGGCCTTCGGCCTAAATTGTATATTCTGTCTGTCTTAGATGATCTGAGCAGTGTACAAACAGGCAAAACACTCAGTAAAGTAAAGCATGGACTCAGTAAAGAAGCCACAAAATGCCATCAAGAGCTGGAGGAACATGACAAACAAGCATGGGTCTTTAGGTCCAAGATAACATAGAGGCCATGCACCACTATCCACTGATATCTCCAAGAAAGCAGAAGTATCCCCTGATGTCCACCATCAGAAGCAAGGTAAGGGGATGGTGATACCTTCCCAGGAGCTGGAAGAATGGACCAGGCAACATGCAGCCTTAGGTCCAAAGCCGCAAGGAGGTCATGCACACTGATCACCAGACAATCTCCGAAAACAACCTGTACAAATCTGTCAAGGATTTTGTGTTCATTGCCACCATTTTCATCAGATAGAAGAGATAGGAAAAGTGGTAAACTGTAAAAGTGGGTGGAAATCCATATCATGGAATGAGGAAGATCATACTACAATTGAGTAAGTTGCAGAGAGATATTGGTGTTTCAATACTTGAAAAATAGACTGATATCTCAAAGATTAAGATGGGTTGCACATGTGATGAGAAGGGGTTAAGGGCACCTGGTCAGGAAAGTTGTTTTTTTTATGGAAGTAATAACATAGAGACCAGTAGAAAAGCCCAGAAAATCATGGGAAATCAGTAGAACAGATGAAAATTCAGTGAGAATGTGCTCTGGGTAAAGAGAGTGGAAAGAACTTATTTCACATCTAACCTGTAAAGGGAAAATCTCATGAAAAAATTTTGATGATGGTGATCATCAAATCCCATTGTGATGCCAGAATGGCCCTCTACATTGTACTTCTATAGGTGCAGAAGACATATTTCAATAATACACAGCTGGTTGCAATTGTGACAAATGACAATGCCGAAGAAGATTTGTTGAAATTCTTCTCCTGGCCTATATCACTTACCCATGATGTTCTGGGGTTACCCAGGGTTGGGATTCTTACCACTGGCATACATACTACTTTTCTAACTGTCGCATTTCCCCCTTCTGATTGGATGACCAACCACAGTTTTTTTTCTTTGAGAAATCTTTTTTTATTGTCTATAAGGAATACATTCTCTCTCTCTCTCTCTCTCTCTCTCTCTCTCTCTCTCTCTCTCTCTCTCTCTCTCTCTCTCTCTCTCTCTCTGATGCTTGCTTATGTTTATGACCCTCAGAATAACTTCCGCCATGGCAGTATCAACATGATATAAGTCATAAAGAATATGGTCACTGGGAAGATGAAACAACATAATGTAAAATCTTTTGCCTTTACTCTGAGGAATATTCAAACAAACTGAAAATGCCCCAAATTAAAGGCGAAAGATTTTACACTCCATTGTTTCACTCTAGTCGAGGCCACATTTCCTGCTTATCAGAACCTCAGAAGGCACCAAAGTTTCAAATCTCTCTCTCTCTCTCTCTCTCTCTCTCTCTCTCTCTCTCTCTCTCTCTCTCTCTCTCTCTCTCTCTCTCTCTCTCTCTCTCTCTCTCTCTCTCTCTCCACTGTTGTATGGGGAATTACAAGTCAGACGTATTTGTCTAAGTATTTGCTAAGATTATTACTGGAGTACAGTATTCTTATCACCAGAAATCAATAACCATGCTATTTTCAGTTAGGATGGCTGGCAGCTAAATTAAAACGAAAAAAAGGCGAGAATATAGTCAGAATATACAGTCTGAATAAAGCAAAATAGAAAAAAATACAGGAACACAAAAATTAATTTTTTTTCCTCATATCAATTTATTAATTTGTTTAAGGATATTCTGTGTAATCAGTGCATAAAATGACGAGGTAACCTCACACCTATCTTTAATATTATTGGCTATTAATGCAATTCCATTATACTTCAAGGGATCAACGTTTTCTATGAATCCATGAGCTATGGAATTTTAGTTTATACGTTTTCCCTTTCAATCATAGGCCGACGAGACGAGCAACCTAATGTCTGAATGGAAATTAAATTTTTAAAATGTGGGAAAGAAAAAACATTGGAACCAAACGGAAAGGATGTGATACACCCACTTCTTATGAAACGAATTTTTAGAAATCTAGAGCAACAGCGGTTCAGGATTATTTAAGGAGTGCTTCAGCAGTAGCCGCGAAGAGTAAAGTAAATGATTACGACTAAGGAGTTGCAAGTGAGTCATATCTGCGTGGTAATCATCAGTATTGTGTCTTCCCTCTGCAGTACTATCGTTATGTTCCTTGTCAGTATTTCTTTATTGTAGACTGATAGTTTTGCTTATATATTTCATCATCAGTGTAAATTTTGATTGTTTTTAGAAGTCTTAGTCTGTCAGATTTTTTCGCATTCTTCAAACAAATATCGGGGTATTTGTGATTGGAGGTGATAGTTTGGCTAAATCTTGACAAAATAATAGTAACATTCTAATTTTTTGGCTCTATAAGATCCATGATCTGATTAAATGGATTTGAGGGGCCTAGTTTAGGAATTAGTATACTTTACTCAATAAATGCTCAATATTACTCTCAGTAACTGAAGTCATTATTGTACAAATTTTGATTAAGTACGATATCTGAGAGTAAGCACGCCATTGATTAATTGAAACTGTCACCCTTCTCACTCGTTCTGAGTATCATGATGATGATTGCGAAAATATCCTAAGCGATGTCAGGCAGGGCAGCCGATCGAGGCTACGGCCTATCCCAACGCCAAATCAAAGTCCTTCAAAAGAAGGCATCGTGCTTACCCCATATGAAAAATGGGAAAAAGCACGTTAAAACGAAGATTACGAAAATATCCTAATAGCAAATACATTCAGCTGATTTTATCTTTCTTAATTTAAAAACTTTGTTTTTTCTTTGACCCGCGAAAATGTGCTAAATATGCAATATAGCCCACCACTCCAATTAGTTAAGCACAGCCTGACCCAGGGCGGGGGCGGGGGTTTAGTCTGTCGACGACTTACAAACCTTCTAGCCTACTCTGTGACAGGTTGGGACTTGTAACTTTTAGGGCTGGTTAAAATGTCAATAGTTTTCTCTCCATTGTAGATGTGTAGTTATTTTTACCCTCATTAACTTCTTCGGCGTTTTATTCTTTCAACGTGTTATGAAAATCCTGAGAACTGGATCAGATCTTTGTCTTCAGAGCAGTATGCTTGGCCGCTTGAGTCTTCCTAGCCACGTTCACGCTTTAACACTCCAGATTTTTTTTTTCTTTTCTTATTCCAGTTTATTCCAGACCGAACAGCAAACCCGGTCTTACTCCGCAAATTAGTCCAGCCGAAACAAATTACCCTCCCGCATCCCAAGTGTTGCTTGTTCTAAAATTTAACGCAAGTTGGCGGGATTGGTTATGAGCTTAACATTTGGTTTATGGATGAGATACCAAGAGCATCCGGCTTTCTTATGGAACTAGTATAGGTTGTTCTTTATTATGGTCTGACATTTGATGGTTTCAAAGCCCTGGGACTTGCTTGATTTTACTTTCATTTTGTCTGCATTTCATTAACATTGGAACTTAAAATTTAATGACCGCTTAGATGCCATAATTGAACTTCAGTAACTAATTGTGATAATAATGACAGTAAGTCATCAACGACTTTAGTATTAAGTAAAAAACGACCTCTTATATTCTGGATTTTCTGAGACTCTTAGATGCGCACACCCCTGAGAACACTGAATCCGAACGGGAAATAACGAAGGTACTTTGACCTTTCGTGGTGGGAGGATGCAGTGTTTACAAGTCTGCGTAAAAGTGGGGTTAGATCGAGAGGTCAAGAGTTGCTTTGCTTGCTTGAATAAAATAATACGTATGTCACGTGAATGTGACCGATTGATAAAAACGTACTAGTATTAGCAACAGAGTTGAAAACGAAGGTAATGATAAATTTGGTATTTGGAAAGATAGAAAGTAGTGGTTATGAACAAAACAACAACGATTTATAATAAAGAACGAGGTGTCATACTACCGAAGGTTAAGGACAGGATGAGTTTTATCAGTTACGTGAGAAGATGAGTCTCGTTGTTGTCCGAAAATCGTAGTCAGTCTACCACAAAAGACTTCCTGTCGTAGGGTTGTCACTTTCAAAGACTGAGACCCCATAAAGAAAAGTGTATAGTTCAACAAACATGAATGGCACGGAGGCCATATTTATATAGGTTGATGCCTGGGCGCCTGCTTCTTTCATAGGCCTCAAAAGATGAGGCGCATCTTTCGCATTTATGGCATTACTTACACAGCCGCTATATCGCGGTTGTGCTTCAAGAGCGACGAGTCAGCGGATGTTTTTGTGATTATAAACGATAACCTGATGTCTGATGTATGTGTGTGTAAGAGAGAGAGAGAGAGAGAGAGAGAGAGAGAGAGAGAGAGAGAGAGAGAGAGAGAGAGAGAGGAAGGGGTGTATTGAAAATGTGTAATAAGACATAACGTTTTTGTCTGTTTCCTTTGAATTTTAGCAATTATAATTCTGCAAATTCTAGCTTCCGCTGATGACTGTTTCTGCTTTTCATTTCATATGTATCTCTCTCCTTCTCGAAGAGTCCTCCGCAAAGTATAATATTGATAGGCTTACCTACAGAGCTGCTATGTTCTGTGTCTGTTTCTTTCTTCTTTGCAGCGCAGGTTTCTTTCCTTTCTTCTGTTTTTCCAAATATTTGTAATTTTACATCTGATCCGAGTCGGGGTTCTCCATGTCGTCAACGTTAATCCCCACAGTTGTCTTCTTTTATTCTTTTTCAAGACGTTTACGTGTTTATTCCCATTTTATGGAAATTAATATTTTTGTTCCTTTCTTTTGCTATATATATATATATATATATATATATATATATATATATATATATATATATATATATATATATATATATATATTAGGACTAGTATTATATTTTTGTGACTAGGCCTACATTTTTTTCAGTCGGGGAGGGTTTTCATTTTGCTCGCATATACAGAGATTTGAAACGATTAAAAAAAAAACACAGAAAATCAAGACTGTACTAGCTTGATAATGGCAATATTTCAAGTAGCTCTATTGAGAATTACTAATAGTGCCGTGCGCATAACTTGTACTGTTTGATCCCTACACCGCAGCCCCAGCGGACGCATGCAGCTAATGAAGTATTACATCCTTTGATCGATTTTATATATAAAGCAAAGTTGTGTTTGATGTTTGTTTTAAACCGATCATAGGTAAACCTATAAACATGGTGCCTAGTTAAATAAAGAAAATATAAGTTTCTGCTCCCTTCTTGTGAATTATTTTTACTGTGTCGCCTATAAACGTTCACTCGTTTTAACATGCACGGCAAAATAAAAATCATTATTTAATTTTCATTGTGAAAATAGATGTAGGTTACACAGTTGCAAAAAACAAACATTATCTGTAAAATTTGTTTTAATTATTGTTGTAATAAAAACAGTAGATTTTAGTATCGTGATGTTTTGTCATTTTCTATGCCTGTAAATGTAATTTTTTTTTTTTTTCGCACCCTCGGCTCAGAATATTTAAGTTATAATAATGGATGGTTGAAACGAATTCATTTGGTATGGCAATAATATAAGCCTTGGTATAAAAAAAAATTTTTCTGTAAAATTACTCTTGGGCTCTAGGCTTAGGCCTATTAATGCATATGATCTTGTAATATAATTATGAGTTTTGAATTTTTTTTTCTTACCCAAACACCTAATATCTACAGTATTACCTTGTGCTGTCAGTGCGCCAGCAATGCAATTTTCCATGATTATCAGTTGAAAATGTTTTCT
Organism: Macrobrachium rosenbergii; assembly: GCF_040412425.1. Lineage (NCBI taxonomy): Eukaryota > Metazoa > Arthropoda > Malacostraca > Decapoda > Palaemonidae > Macrobrachium > Macrobrachium rosenbergii. The sequence continues at coordinate 80,561,256 of NC_089743.1, forward strand.
GGTGACAAAAAGATGATTGTGCTCCAGAACTCGGCATCAGCAGCGTTGTATTCTAAAGCGAAACTCAACCTCTCATCTTTATATGCTTAAGATATTATACGCAGTCTCTTTATTTGGTATATTTAAAATATCTTTTATACTTGTAAAAAGAATATTCTCCAGTTTACGGTTTTCATGGTACTGAGAAGAATATCGGCAATAAGCAAGATGTATACAGTTATCGTGCAACCATATTTGTCTGCGCAACATTCTGCATTGCATTTGCAGGCGTGCCAACCGAAGCTCATAATTAATGCATTTCACCGCTAAGTGAGTAAGTTATAATTTGTAATATTTTTTTATTATATCTTATTTGTTATCGTAAATTAAGTTTCTTTGGTGATACGATAACATCAAGTATGCCAAACTCTATTAGCTTTTTAGTTTTCTGTAAAAGAAAACTATTGAGATGGCTATTTGTCTGTCCGTCCGCACTTTTTCTGTCAGCCCTCAGATCTTAAAAACTACCGAGGGTAGAGGGCTGCAAATTGGTATGTTGATCATCCACCCTCCAATCATGAAGCATACCAAGTTGCAGCCGTCTAGCCTGAGTAGTTTTTATTTTATATAAGGTTAAATTTAGCCATGATCGCACGTCTGGCACCTCTATAGGTGCCAATAACACAGGCCATCACCGGGCCGTGGTTGAAAGTTTCATGGGCCGTGGCTGAGAGTTTCATACAGTATTATACTCTGTGCAGAAAACTCGATTACGCCGAAGAAACTTCAGCGCATTTTTTACTTGTTTTATTTGCATAAAATAACATTAATTCTTTTAGCAGAAAGTTCTTTAAACAGAAGCTAATCTGTTCATGCGTGAACATAATGAAATATTTCATAACGATTCGGACAAAATGCGTATAAACCCTTCTTAAAACATGGAATTTTCCTGCAGTTTTCTTGCTAAATTGTTTTAATTGATTCTGCTTTTCATATTATACAAAATTTTTCTCAAACTAATTAATTAATTAATATATGGAATGAAAAATAAAAACATAAGATCCGAACGATGTATTCCGTAGAGTGGTGCAATGCATTGAAGCCTGGTTATTGCCCTCTCTCTCTCTCTCTCTCTCTCTCTCTCTCTCTCTCTCTCTCTCTCTCTCTCTCTCTCTCTCTCTCTCCATTACCGCGAAACGTTTCGGATCAACTTAAAGGTTCCTTGCTCATTCCGACTGTTCATTTTCTGCAACTTTTTATGCCTTCCTCTCAGTCAGTCCGTTACTCTGACATTCTTTCGTTAATAGATAATGGACAACCTGCGAATTTAGTTTTGCAACCAAGGTGAATAATATCTTACTAACCTGGCAAGACAGAATAATTATTATTCTGTCTTGCCAAGCTAGCAAAATTTAAGAAAGACTTGGACGCATTTGGAAATATTAGTCTACAGACATTAGTCTACAGATTATTTTTTTTAGAAAAATTTGATTTCTTTTTAGATTTCCCACCATAGAATTATATCAATATACAGTGGTATGCATAATTTGTTTTAAAACTAATCTTTTTTTATAAGAAAACATTAATTGTTAAAAAAAACTCGTACTTTAGTTTCACGTTGTACTTAAATTTATTCAGTTATACAGCATATTGAAGCAAGTTACCTCTCTCTCTCTCTCTCTCTCTCTCTCTCTCTCTCTCTCTCTCTCTCTCTCTCTCTCTCTCTTCATCACAGTTATCATTTATATCAGCATTGTTCTACAGTATTTGTTGACTTTGTTCAGTGAGTTATTATTAATTTTATTGCACAGTTAAAATTCGGGGCTGGTTGAGACTCATTACCTTTCCAAAAGCACCTAAACACTAGAAAAAATGCCATTGCCAGAACATCTTTATTACGTTTTATACGTTATATATATAAATATATATAGCTGTGTGTGTGTTTGTTTGTATGTATGTATAATTGGGGACTGGGAAAACCCCACTGCCTTTGAAAACCTGATTTTGAATCAGCTTCAGCTGGGAGCGCACCTTCCGGTCCCTCGTAACCACTGTATCTGCTGTGAGCCGCCTTCATTCACACTTACGCGATAAGGCGAAGAGCTTCAGAGAGGGACGCTTACGTCTTCCACGATGGTTGCTCTCAAGGGCACGAAACCCTCGCCGGGCCTTCAGCTGGCGGTTCTCTTAACCGGTTTGTTTTTGATGGCTGCGTCTGCGTCAGCAAAGGTATGTGTAGAATCACGCTCGCTGTGGCACTGGTTTGTTGATTAGTGAATTTATGAAACGTTGGGTCTGGTGACTCTGGTCAGTGTTTGGATAAGTGACCGCCAAAAGAAGACATACAGCAGAAGTTCATATGCCCTTAAGCATCCATGGGGCAGGGCGTATGGCTAGCAGCTTCACCCCCACAATTACTAGCTAAAAAACTAGGATGGTAAAGATGGGAAAAAGTCATATGGTGAGATATTGTATATGCTTTTTAGGCGCAGTCAAAATTTTCGCGTCAGCTCCGTATGGGGTTGGGGTAGTGCTGTCAGTGTAGGCTACCTGACGCGGTGCACTGTAGGCATTGATTAAAGTTCTTTGCAGCGTCCTTTCGCCCCCCAGTTACACAACCTTTCATTCCTTTTACTACACCTCCTTTCATATTCTCTTCCTTTTCCATCTTACTGTCTATCCGCTCTTAGCAATTGTTTCAACATTATTTTCAGTGCTGAATGACCTCATAGGTCCTAGCGCCTGGCTTTAGGTCTGAATTGTATATTCCAGTTCCAGTTCTCGCGTCGGTTCACATTGAATGTTTGCGCAAATGTGTCGGTTGTCGTTGCAAGACAAAACTTTCCGTTTTCTTACATCTTGCTTTATTCTCAAGGCCAAGACTGAAGGAAAAAAATGAGAACTACGGATGTATTTTTCCATTGCTTACCAACTGCCGACTGCGGTTTCGCTTGTTAACTCACGGCGGTCATCAAGGCTACACTATTAGTTGGATAGAGGAACTGTGCTTTGGGAGGCGGGAAACGATTAGTTAATATGCGAGGGGTAAACCACAGGAAAGGTATGCGAGGGGGAATTTCACAGACGCCCTTTTGTCGCACAGGCTGAATTGGATGCTATGATGGTGGTGGAGATGATAGATAGACAGATAGACACAAGCAAAACTGTTAATCATTCATATTACTCTTCGGTTCATTAGCCATTTCCACCTGTTTATGCTTGCAGATGTTCTTGTTTGAATGTAGACATAATCACCAAAGTCCTGTATAATAATTGCGATGCGCTTAAATAATTAATTGATAATATATTTTGCGTAATTTTTCTGACGGTTTTAAATTTGTGTAGCTGTTTTGCATTGGATTATTCCTGCATTTTTTAAACTTCAAAACTATGTCAGTACAATTATTATATCTTTTATTATGTACTGTGTACATTGTATTATTTTTGTCATTATCATATTCTAGCAGTTCTTTACACCTAAATATCTATTTTACTTACTGAACAGTCTAGACCAGTGGTTTTCAACCTGTGGGTCATGCCACGGACATCTTCAAAAGAGTATTTTAAAAATGAAAAATCATGTACAGTAAATGCAGGCCAGTGCTTTCTTTCATAAATGAAAATGTATAACTTATAAAGTGTTCTGAAAAATAATTCCACAAATGAAAATGTAAGACTAAAAAAAGTGTTTGAAAATGTTTTACAATAATTCTATCATCATCATTACATAATTCGGAAGGGCAGTGTGCCATGAGTATTTAGTGATGCCAAAATGGGCCATGGGCACAAAAAGGTTGAAAACCACTAGTCTAGACTATTTGCCGACTCCTCGGCCGTAAAAAAAAAATTCCCGGCTATGCCTTGTCCGACATGCGTCTATGTCCCGCAGTGCGTGTAAACATTTTGTGATCCGTTTTTTTTTTTTAACGTTAGTTTAACCAGACCACTGAGTTAATATTAAATCTCCTAGGGCTGGCCCGAAGGATTAGACAAGCTATTTAAACTCTCTAAGAATTTAATTAAAACTAGCGACATATGTTAATCTAAGAACTAATTAAGTTAATTAGGAATATATTATAAATTATTCTATGAATCTTATATTTAATCATATAAATGATTAAATTTAAGGAATTTTAAAATATTAAAAAGTGAAAATTTGTCATTTTCTGACAGTATATCTTTAAAGGAATATCTTCTAAATAAAATGTCTCTTTGGATTCTATATTTTGGACATACCTTTAAAATATGCTTTACTCTTATTTGTACATTACATATTTCGCACATAGGTATAGGGGCATGGGGGCTACTCATCAGGTAACCATGTGTCAGTTTAGTGTGACCAGTTCTTAGCCGTGTCAACATTACTGAAAACCTGCGTCAATTCTGATAGGATGATGGCCACGGGTCTACAGTTTCTTTTATTTCTCTTAATTTATTGTTAAGATTGCTTTCCCTCCAGTTATTTTGCCATTTCTTCTTAATCACCGCTTTACTGTATCTAGTATAATCTTCTAATGGTAATAATTCTGCTGATATTGGGAGTGTTCTAGCCTCTTTTGCATAGGTGTCAGCTTTTTCATTGCCTTCTAATCCTATGTGAGATGGTATCCAACATAGAGTAACAGATATCTTTTGCATTTTTATTTCATGTAATGTATATCTAATTTCCTTTACAATTTCATTTTTTGGAGTATAAGAGTTTATTGCATTTGTGATCCTGTCATGATTGTTTTCAAGTTTCTGCTCATGTCCAGCTTTGCTTGAAAATGCACAGAAATGGTTTGATAATGATACTGCAGTTTCTTGCATGAGTTCTGAAAGACATTGGTTTTGAGAACTGACAGACCGAAGTCGGAGGAAAGATTGCGTGAGAATGATTCAGATGAGCTGATATCCATGTTACAGATTTTCATGTTGGAAGTCACGTGGATCCTTTGTCTAAATTTGCATCTTTGCGCTGCCTTTTTAGGAGACAAATGATAAGATTTAGATTTAAATGACTCACCATTAATTCTGTTCAACCAGTATTTCTAGTTAGTGTTTTTTCTTTTATGACTTCATTGTGAAAACCGTTCATTTGTGAGTTGCCATGCATGCAAAATCTGTATTATTATAATTATCATATATTTATTCTCCAGTGTATGTCATTCTAGGCAGGTTCTTTGATTGTGCTTTGCTTTTCAAATCAAATTCTATGATTTACCCGGTTACAGTCCTTGCCCAATTAACTAACTGAATTTTGCTGTTTTCTTGAGTGTAATCGTGTCGTCTCATTGAGGAGTCATCATTACTACCATCTTTTCTGGTCATTTTTAAAAGATAAACAGTTGTTTTTTTTTTTTTTCATTTTCCACATGAAACCCTGAGAGTACCAAGATTTTTTGGGAAAAAGAGAGTTGACGCCATATTTGGAGGTATTCCCCACAAAGGTACAGATTCTATAATGGCCTGTCCACACTAGCGGGCATGCCCGTCGGGCACTTCCAGCTGTTTATATTTTCTCTCGCTTCTGAAGCAGTGTTACCAGACAGTCGCCTCTGAAAAGATTGGTGGGCAAATAAAGAGTAAGAATGAATGTTACAGCTCTATTTTGTCCCTTAAGGTTTTTCACTTTCCACCCAAGATAGCTGCTACAGTCTTGGTTTTGCTGAAGTCTAGTGGTAACGAAAGTGCGCTAAAGTCTACGGGAGTTTTCCCCCAGTTTTGAGAGAGAACGACACCGCCTTAACCTCTGCCCATTCAGCGAAAGTCTCTCTCTTTCAAGTACATGACATCACAAATACGTCACACTTTGAGTGACGACACAGTTTCATCATTCAGTATAAATATTTTTGCTTCATACGGGTGTATTTGCAAACATCCATCCCTCAGTGGTGTCAAAAGCGTTTCTCTAATCACCGCCAAATGCTGACCGAAGGATACAGCTTTTCACGGGCCCGTAATGTCATCTAAGCATTTCTCACATCGCTTCCATTGACTAAGTGTGTCTTAAATCACTGCAATTAACTAACAGCACACTCATTGCAAGATCACTCTCTTTCCCAGGATCCCTTTCACAGTCTCGAATGTCAGCAATCGTTAGCGTCTCTCTAATTTACAGAAACATTCAAATTGCTTTCTAATCACTGCCAAGTGTCGTAAAAAAATAATATATATATATATATATATATATATATATATATAATATATATATATATATATGTAATAGAAATAAAATTAATAAATACATGTGATTCACGAGTTCAAAGGCAACTCAAAGAACATTTTTATGTTCCCAAGTTAAAGGACAATTTTCTGGGCGGGCCGGCATTCCAGCATTTCAGTCTGCCATACATCATGTTCAGGTTAGTTTCGCCTGGTCATTTGGCGCCGTATAAATTGTAAAAAATTGTCAGGGCGCAATGACAATAATTGGTATTTTTCATCTTTTTATAGTTTTGTCCTTAAAATAAGGATTTTGTCTTTTTAAGAGTTTTTTGCATTCTCGAGTTTATAATAATGGACAAGTTCGACCTTTTTTCAGCCTGTTTCTGTAGTTACGATTAAATCTAAAAATCAGTAATTAAATAGGCCCACAACATAAACGACTCCGGGTTATGCAGGTTTTTGAAGTTTTCTGGCCTGCGTAAATCATGCGTCCTTTCTTTCAGCACCTCAAGAAAAATGACGGTGGTGTAACGCATCCAGACAATTTTGCTTTTTACGAGACATCTGATGGCAAAGAAGATGCGCAGCTGCTGAAGTGGTTCGGAAAAGTCCCTGCACCCCAGAAGCGCATGCGTAGACAGGCGTATGGTGGTATTGGTACTAGCCCACCTACATTTGATGATGATGATTATGCTACCACTGAAGGGTCCGGCTTAGTCATAGGTCAGTTGCTCCTCTTGTTGCTTATATAAACTTTTTATAATTTTTATTACTGTAGTTAAGCTCAGATTTTGATGTCTGATTAGCCTATGTTCCTTATGTATTAGACCTAGTGGTGTTTCAGAATGTTTATGAAAAGGGAATAACTCCGTGTCCCGCAGTAGATGGACGCATGCGTGAACTTCCATACACACACTCATCCATATATAATTAGCATGTATACCTGAGGTATTACGTTAAAAAAGATATGACAAAAGCACGTTTTTAAATGGAAGGAAAGACAATAAATTTATGCTGTTCTGTTTTGTAACAGTGAATAGTCACAGAAAAATGTGTACAAGAACCGCAACTATGATTCATCATCATCTTCCATATGGTGAATATTCCTTTTTATTCTAGTACTAATTTTCTGCCTTCCGATCTCGATCCTAGTGAACAGCCATCAACCAGTGGCGACTGGTCGTTTGGTCGCCTTTTGATCTTGGAGCCCCTTTCAACGTTACTTACTTATCTCGAGGCAAAATATGGCAAATTTTTGAAATCCGATAACTTTTTTGATGAACGCTTAGAGATAAATATTTTTTGATATAGAGACTGTACTTTTTTTGACTTGCCAACAATTTTGAAATTTGCCCAGATAATCAGCTGGGCCGGCCAGGTGTCCTGCACCATCTCAGGCAGGACGGTAACTTGTCCTTCTTTTTGTGGCCTGTCTAAAAAGAATGATGTGAATTGTTTTGCTCATACTAAAATGGCAAGTAAGAGGGAGGAATACAAAAAATAGATAGCTGTCATGGATGCACAGTATGTGGTAAGTAGGCTACTTCCTATAGTCTGTGAAGTGAGCCAGTTCGGATAGCTTTTTGTGTTGTTCCAGCAGGAGTAAAAATTAATATTAATGTCTTTCAGTTCATGATTTATGCTATGAATGCACGTGTCACACATATACAGTACATTTAAAATAACTGAAATTTTAGAAAAACTACAATGTCATCCTCATTACATAATAGTGTTGATTGGCGAATCAACACTTCTAAGTATATTTTGTATATTCTGTGCAGAATTTTATATTTCCATTCGCCGTTAAACATGTGTTATTTAGGATAAAAATAAGTCTCGCGATATTGTAAAAACGTGGCCTCCTATTTGGAAGTACGGAATCAGCCTCAAGCACAAATAATATGGACAAGAAATCTTAGCGACACTGAGGTGATCCAACTGGGAAGAAAGTATCGCGTAAAACCAGTAAGACGCGTAGCCAGTTGATGTTCCTTTGCCGGTCGATGAACCACGTTTACTTATCCATTTTTTCCCTTGCTCACGGTTTTTCATCTCTTTCAGGAGAATTCTCAGGATCACTGGTTCATTCAGTCCTTTCTTTTCTACAGATGTTTTTTATTCCCTAATCTGTTACTGCTTTTACAATCCCAAACGTAACCATTTAGCTGATCTCATACCACGTCCTCTTTCCAGGATTCACTGTGTGTGTGTGTGTTGGTAAACTAAACTGTACTTAATAATTCTGAATAGTCGACAATGTTAATTTTGATTCCTGGCCTACCTATCTTTACTTTTTTGTCGAGCTTAAGAAAAGTTATTCTCTCATGCCGGTAAAAGCTGGGCATTATTAAAGATTTCTCATGTAAACCGACAGGGAGCGTGAACAGGTCCTCTGTTCTACGGCAGCTGGAGTTTTATTATCTTTCTGGATGCCTGCGGCACCCAAGTAACATTCTCTTCTGTTCAGAATTGGAGATGAGGTCTCCCTCTGTGTACTAAGCCCTTATATTTTGGGCCATAACGTTCCTCAACCTTATTGTCTGTTTATCTCATATAACTTCATGAATTCATATTTACTCAAATGTTTTTGTGTGTTTTAGAAGGTGTTTACAATGTGGCCATCCATATCCTGTACCCGTATCCCAAGAGCAATGTGAGGGTGGAAGCATCACGAGAAAAGTTACGGATTGCCAGATTGCTGCTGGATGGACTTAAAATATTCTCTAGCAGATTTGAATGGGCACCATTTTACTCTGTCATAAACTTGACGTAAGTTTCATTTGTGACATTATAGATATATGATAAATCATTCTTTTGATCTTAACAACTCTTTTAGCTTCCATTGGCTTTTGCAAATTCAAGCTGCGATGGGAGCAGCAACATCCTTTTCGTTCTGCTGCCATCCATAAAACTTATTCCAAAGTATTACCATTCATCATAACATTCATCATTTTACCTGCGTGAATTCCATTTATCTTCATAACATTACTTTTACTAACTTTTACTTTCAACTTTCTCCTTGTACAAACACTTCATCAGTCTCTGAAGCTTTTCGTCAATATCACATATTATTTCACGCACAAAGACTGGTCATTCGACGTAACTTTTAAAAACATTATTCTTGTTCCACAAACTTGTTCCTGCGTCTGTTTTTTCCATGATATCTCTCGTCACTCCGGCCATACAAATATCAAAAGTCAGAGACTATACCATAGTCTGAGACCACTTTCACACAGAACCAGTGACTCTCTCTTCTAGATATTCTTGCGCAGATGCTTCACTTTCAACATGAATTCTGCGTGTGTGCGTGTGTTTATGCGCGCGTTTAACTTTTCAACTGAAATACGAGTTCTCTGCTTGTAAAGGATCGGACTTCAGTTTGGTATAAGTATCATTTTTGTATAATAAGGCCTTAATTTCATTTACTTTGTCACTTAGTTGTTATTGCAACAGCATTAGATTTATCTGCCATTGTTTCGTGCAATTATAAAAGATTTTTAGAAGCTTAGAAAAAACTTTCGGGAACACGAGGGAAGAAGGTTTGACCATAGCACAATAATACCATATTCAGCTAATTTATTAATATTAATGTCTTCAGGTTCATGCAGTATTATTATATGCCTCTAAATTACAAGTCGACATGGAAATGTTAATAGAGTTTGAACTATTGGAGATAAAGTGGTGGGTAATCACAAACACTACGAATCAAGACTCGTCAGTGTTCTTCAAGCGGCCACTTATCAAGCGCATTACTTGTACATTTGAGAGATACTGAGGATCAACCTACCAACTGGAATGAAGCAGTTTACAAGGCAAATCAGATCTTGGTTTATCAAGTGAAACATTGGCCGTGTTTTAAACTGCAGCCCTGGACTTTTTGGTGACACCCCTGTGGCCACAGGTGGAGTGGTATGCAGACCTCCTTCACCTTCTAGTAGATGTCCCAAGGGAACTGCTCCAGGTCACCTATCTTCTGGTTCCTGAGCACAATGGAAGGTACCATCAATGGTAGGCTCCCTCTAGCTTCATGGATGGAGACTACCAAGCAGCTCATGCGAAAGAAAGGCTTTTCAGAGTGTTCTGCAGAGGCTATCGCAAACAACCTCAGACCCCCATCCATCAGGGTGTACCAAGGAAAGTGGCCGGTCTTCTGTGATTGGTGCCGTGAGAGGGGGCTACAATTCACTCAAGGCCACTGTGAGAGGTAGCAGATTTCTTGGTGTCCCTGTGTGAGAATAAGTCCTTCTCTATAACAATTGTTGAGAGCTACAGAGCTTCCTTAGCCCGTGTGTTCAGGTGTAGGGTAATAGACCTTTCAAACTCCCAGGAACTGTCTGCCGTCGTCAAGCAATTCGAGAAAAATTTCCCACCTAGGTAGTTACGGCAATTCTTTTAGGAGAAGGACACTCCAAAATCAAACCAGTGGGTAGAAGGGACTCTTTACCCTTGGTAGGCAACCCTTCTAAGAGAAGGCTACTCTAAATACAAACCTTGTTCTCTAACCTTGAACTGTGCCATAGCCATCATACCGTGCCCTTCCATGGTCTTGGGGTTGAGTTCCCATGCCTGAGGGTACAATCAGGCATTTATCCTCTTTTTCATTCTCTTTCCTGTTTTTTCGAAGTGTGTAGGACAGGCTGACGAGAAAGCAAAAGCTTGGTGGATTATCGGGAAAGTACCTTTGTCTTCACTTAATCTTTTCCTTCTGAGTGTTTTATTTCTAAATCCATCTTAACTGTCCTCCCCGAGTTGTTGTGGCAAACCTGGCAGATCTCTTTTGCTTTACAAGGTGTGCTGGCCCCACCTTGTCGACCAGTTGCTTCCAGCATTTTTTTCAGTGACATATGGTGACGTTTATTTATACTCTCAACAGAATTTTTGTAAATAGTAATGTAAATACTATTGTTGTTGTTGGTATTGTTGTTTACTCTGGTGATTTTTACAGTGTTACTGTTATGAGTCTGTTTATTAGTTTTGATACTGATTTAATGTTGTTAATTTTAATTCTTTTGGGAGACATTAAGCTGGGCCTGTTACTTATTAAAGTAGAAATAATTGCAAAGTATGTACTTTACTCAAATATTCATGGTTTAAGGTAAAATTTTCTTGATCTCCAGAGTTGTGCCTGTAACTGTGATTCGATGATTGTATCTGAGACTCTTGTAAGTAGTAACAAATCAAAGGTTGAGTTTGTAATCCTGGGGTTTGATGGTCCTGATTTTATTTATCGTTGTAACATCCCACATGCGCAAGGTATGGCTGTATACACTGAGTACTGACAGCCTATTTATCGTCAGAAAAATTTGGAGCGTAGTTGCCATGAGGTCACTTGTTTTAAAATTTTCAGTAACTTCTACAATGTTTGCATATTTTCTGTATACTGCAATCCAAATATCGATGATTCTATATATGACTGTCTTTTGGAAAGGATTAGTATGGCTCAGTCACAGGATTCAAAAGCTTAACTTGTTATTTGTGGAGACTGTAATGCAAAGCAGAGTGAGTGGCTAAATTCAAGTTCCACAGATCATCATGGCCGGTCTGCTCTCTAGTTCTGTGTATCCTCCGATTTTGTCCAGCTAATTGAGCTAATTGAGGAACTCACACACATTTCTGGTAGTAGACTAGACTTCATATTCACAGATGTTCCAGCCATTGTGAAGTCCCAGGTCTGTGAATATATAGGCACTTCTGATCATTGCGCCGTCGAGATGGACATATCTGTCAATCTTTTTAATCCTAATTCCACCATTGGAAAAATAGTCTGGCTAAAATCCGGAGCCAGTTGGGAATGCTTTGTTGAAGCTTGTCAGTCACTTAATATTTCAGTTGCTATATTAGATCCTGATCCCAAGAAGAAGCTAAATGAAATGCTGATGGCTATTTTGATAAGATATGTCCTTAGAAAGGTCATCAAATTTAGGACAAATGACCAGCCATGGTTTGATGATACATGTAGGCGAGCCTACTGTGACAAACAGACCAAAATCATGGAGACCATTTTTGTTGAGTCTCGCTGTGCTGTGAATAGAACTTAGCATACAGCTGAGAGAAATTACAATAATTCCTTAAAGAGGAAACTTAAAGGAATTAATCAGCCTCATATGTGGTGAACCAAATTGGCATTATCTGTCCTTGGGTCAGGCTCGTCTTCCATTCCACCACTACTAACAGATAATGGTAGATTGGTTACTGGCCCTAGAGAAAAGGCTAAGCAATCAGCTGATAATGTCCCTCTCCTGATATTTGTCATCCTGAGCCCATTTTTACAAAATTTGCATTTTGCTCCAGGGATGTTAAGAAAATTCTGGACAATCTTGATAGCTGGAATGGAGACGATCCTGATGGTTTCTTCCTTACAGGCTAATCTCTATTTTCCCTGTGCACTCCGAAATTTCTGAAAAACTTATTTTTAAGCCATTATATAAGTATGTGGAATCTACAGGATTGTTAGCTGATAGTCAGTATGCATACAGGAAGCAGTTAGGTACCTGTGATGCTCTTTTAGACTTGACATGCCATTTGCAAGGGAACCTTGATAAGGGTTTTGAGTGCAGAGTAATTCAAATAGATTTTAGTGCTGCTTTTGATTTATTCAATCATAAGGCAATAATTTATAGACTTAAGAATCTTGTAGTGGATGGATATGTTTTAGGGTTACTTCAAGATTTCCACACAAGTAGGCAGCAGCGAGTTGCTGTGGATGGGATCTTTAGTGAACCGAGACTGAATGTGTCTGGAGTTCCACAGGGCAGTGTTCTTGGTCCACTGTTATTTGTTTTTAGTGTATACAAATGATATGGTTGTTGGCCTGGAAAACAATATTGTTCAATATGGTGATGATGCAACACCTGTTGCCCTCAGCCTCAGTCGGGACATAGACCAGATCAGGGAATAGTTGGGTATGAGGTTGAACTCTAGTAAAACGAAAACACTATTGATTAGCAGATCTCGTACAGATTTCCCACCCCATCCGCCCGTTTAAGTGGATGGAACTTTGCTGAAAGAGTCTGAAGCTTTAACTATTCTAGGTGTAACTTTTGACTCACATCTAACTTTTGAGAAACATGTAATGAAAGTTTCAGCAAATGCCACATGAAAGTTAGGTATTGTTTGCAAGGCCTCATATATTTATAACAGTGATAAAATCAATGCAACCTGTTGTAAATCATTTGTGCTTCCTTTACTGGAATACTGTTATCTGGTGTGGATGTATGCTTCTGCCAGAGATTTATCTCTTTTAGATAGAGTGGTTCATGGTGGTAGGTTTTTGTTTCCTAATAGTAGCAGTATGACTTGGACCATCGACGAATGGTCTCTTGTTTGTCACTTCTTCATAAGTTGTATTTCAGCAGAGATCCTTCACATTCACAATTGATCCTTGATCCCCGTTGTCTGCCAAGAGCAACCAGATTCACTGAACGCAGCACCAATATGCAGTAAATGTGCCTTGCTGTTGAACCTCTCAGTCTCAGGAGTCCTGTATTCCTCACACCGTTGGACTGTGGAATAGCCTCCCAGAGGATGCCGTGCAATTGGAGATTCAGAAGTTCAAGCAAAATTGCAGTGCATTACTACCCTCATACTATTCTTCTTGCATTTAATACTTTTTATCTACTTATTAATTATTATTTTTTTTTTTGGTGAGTGGGACCTCTTGTTTCTGTATTTCACTTTACTTCCTCTTAATTCTTCCTAATGACACCATTTTCTTTGGAAGCTTGAATTGCAAGTCATTGGCCCCTGTGAATAGGTTTCATCTACTGAATAATAATAATAATAATAATAATAATAATAATAATAATAATAATAATAATAATAATAATAATAATAATAATAATAATAAGGCCTCCGGAGTGGGACGTTACCAGAGTCTCTCCTGTCTGAGACGTCCTCAAGGAAGTGTCCGATAGAGACTTGATTTTGAAGACCATCTTCCTCTTTCTCTCGCATCAACCAAGAAATGGTAGAACTGCATGTCCTCTCGCACGTCACATGTGCCTTGGGTTGGTCCTCCATCTCGTTGGAATTCATCCCAGACTTCGTGGCCAAGACACAGAACCGTGCAATCCTGGACCTAAAATTTGAACATTTCTCCATCCTGTTGTTGAAGGACATTGTTGGGGTTGACAAGGACGAGAGGGTTCTGTGCCCAGTCAGATCTCTTAGACAATACTTGAAATGTACAGCCCCTCACAGACCTGCCAGCAGGAGACTTTTCATGAGTACGGGCTGGGGGAAAAGAGAGGTCTCCAGGAATATGATCTCTTTCTCGCTGACAGAAGTCACAGTCAGGGCATACATGACCACGAGAAGCAACTAGCATCCACACACAAGGATCAAGGCCCATGACATCAGAGGCGTAGGCCCCTCAGTGGCATTCAAGAAGAACCACTCTATCCTACAGGTCATAAGGCAGGAATCTGGAAGACACAGTTGACTTTCACATCTTTCTGCCTGCCAGACTTGGCCCACAAATCCTTAGACACCTTCACCCTGGGCCCGGTGGTGGCAGCCCACCAGGTGGTGTAAGTGCAGTGAGCCCCAGAGGGAAGACTCCACCCAGGAAGAGACCGGAGGTATTGTCTGACAACCCTGGATGGTGGAGGCATTGAGAGGTGCAACACTGGTACAGTGTGCCACTCTGAACAGATCAGCCTCCTGCCTTTTGGTGATGCTCCATTTATGAAAGAGTAGGGGTCATATTCCCATCAGAAAAAATACCATGTTTTGAGAGGTAAATTGCATTTTGCCAAGGATGCAAACCTACGCTTTCACAGGGAAGTTTACCTTCCTTTACCACTCCTTGTGGTTCTGATCTCTTCCAATCATGGAAGAGAGTGGTACAGCAAGCAGGCTGATTCACAAAATGAGAGAGCTCAGCAGATCAGGCCTTGAGTGATTCTTAGTCCTACCCCATAAACCTACCCAATAAATATATATATATATATATATATATATATACTATATATATATATATATATATATATATATATATATATATTAACAATTCTGTTACTAGTTCTTTCTAAAGATCCACCTTAAAACTATCTACTATGCAAGTGGAATGATAGCCCTTGTAACAGCAAAAATGAAACTCAAACACGAACAGAGAGGGCAAAATAAACACTATGTGTATAACCGTTAATAACAAATACTGTTTATTTATACACAAATGGGTACCACCTTAATTACATAATCCCTGAAAAGGAAAGGACCACACACCTTACAAGTAATAAACACAGTTTCCTAGCTAACAATCTTACCAACAGGAGGAGAGAAAGCTATAGGAGAAGGTGGGAAGGCACAAACATACTATGGTGAAAAATGATATCAGATGCACTACAGGAAAGGGTATTGAGAGAAAGAATTCTTAAACCTAGCTAAACACAATAATTCCCTACACCTAACAACAAGCCAAAAATACACACTTTCATCATAACAACTGCAGATTACTAATAAGTAAATAATGTTGACTGGCAGTCCAATAAATCAATATGTTGATACTGCAGACGAGCGATGAAATAATCCCATAACCCTACGGGTCACACACGTACGGTCAAACTCTCCTGGACTGACGCACATCAGCAAAAGTCCACCAACAATATTTATCGCGAGGATAATAAAAATATTAATGGTAGCTTACACTTCTTCGCCGCTGAAGCACCTAGTGATAACCTCAAGGATACATTGGAACAGCGAGGCGAAAATCAGTGCAACAGCATACAAAAATTATCGTCTCTTGCGGCCACTGACGAACGAAGAGAGACACCTGAGTGGTACGTCTCACTCAAGCCAAACAGGCAAGACACGAAAGTCTCTCTCCCTTCTCCCGGGAGTCAAAGAAGCTGCAGATACTGATAATAATGGCTACGACGTCCAAGAACCCTTCTATTGGGAGGCTGCACAAAGATCAAAAGTCCTTCGGATGCCCTAACATCGAAGAAAACCCATACTGCCAAATGGTAACCGCTGAACATCCCCACACGCTCGCAGATGTGAAAACCGAATAAAACCATACAAACGGATAGGAGAGTCCAAAGATGGTTAACAGCGAACCACCTCCTAAACGAGGTGATGAAATAATAAAGTGGAAACCAAAAGTGAACATAAGTAAAAAATTTTTACAAAGTTACGTTAATATCTAACATCAAAACCAAAAGCAAAGAAAAATTAATTACATTAATCATCCAACACTAAAACAAAACTGAATTACGTTAATATAAGAATAGTAAAACTGAACAGGGCTCATAACATGAACCACTCAATCAATATTACATTGTATATATATATATATATATATATATATATATATATATATATATATATATATATATATATATATTATATATATATATATATATATATTATATATATATATATATATATAGAGCCTATACATACAGTATATGTATATGGTGTGTGTGTATCGTGTATATCCTGTTTGCTCATAGTAAAAAATTGTTTAATTTCCTCAAAGCCAGAATATCACTGTCCTAAGACACCTTTGCCCCGATAAGGAACTCCTTGCTTTCTGTCAGGTTTCCCAGTTTCTACATCTGTTCTTTATTTTGGAAAATATTCAATCACAGTAAGAAATAGTTACTGACATTTCAATTATTGACCCGAGCCCATCCCACCCCCTTTCCTGTTGCTGGGTAGCCTAGGCAGCTCAGTGGTCATTTGGTAGACTTTGTTGTCTGTATTGACTTTTCCTTGGGCACCCTGACCATGGCAAAAATATATTCGTGTAATAAATTTCCTATTCTTTTTTTCAGACCTTCAGGTGACAATAGCACAATGGCTCTGGTTGAGCTAAGGTCCACGAGCACTTTTGATGTGACAGGGGATTTCGAGAGCGAGATAGTTTCTGTCCTTAAAACTGGAACTCTGGATCGATTGAATGTCAATGATCAAAACTTCACTCTGATAAAATCCTTAGGTTAGTATTTGTGTTCATCTGTTGTTGTCCGTACGGCATCTCGTCATCAGTTTTTTGTTGCATAAGTGATTCATTCTTTTCTTTATGGTATTTTATCTTTTAAAGATATTAAAGAATGCTATGCTTGTGAGCTGTGAAACAATTCCTGTAGTTGTGCTCCAGAAGATTATGATTCAATTCTGCGCATGATAACGAGCGTTGTGTGTTTCACGCCCATTATGGTGTAACTTTAATATGCGTCAACCAATTTATTTAACGTTTCAGTGGTTAATACATGGTTGATCATTTGCAGTAGAGGTCGCCTCTCTTTACTCGTCCCACCAATGTTAAGTGTGTCAGTATCATATCACTATTTCTTAATCTTTCAATTCGCAGTGTGTATTTCATAATTGGTAAGAATGAAAGATGGTTTTTGCATATTTGAAGATGACGTTAGATACCGGTAGTAAGTGTAATAAAGGTAAGCTGCGTAATTTTCTGCATCCCTCTGCAGCCTTCCTACTGCTAGTGCGTCATTTTTACCAGTAACCAGATTGTTTAAATATTGTTGCCCCGTCGAGTTCCAGTGTAAATTAAGCAGTTTTAACTGTAACTTGATATGTAAACACTGGTTATACAAGAAAATACAAGCTGGTCAGATGAAGCGTAGAAATATTTGAAAAGTAATAATAAAATAAAAACAGTTACTATTTTGTATAAAAAGTTAAGCAAAGTGTTGGCTAGGCAAGGCAGAATGACTAACAGTTGAGGACTGATTGAATAGTGAAGGTGATTGAAGATCAGGGTTTGTCAATCATGAATTTTTTATTTTTTTTACAAGTTAGGTATTTACTGAACTATGATATGTGGTTATATTCTTGAAAGAAGTTCTTTCCTAACTTTAAAGTGCTTCAAGTAACATCTGAGGTCACTTAATTCTGAGATCCATGCAAAATTTCATGAAGATACCTTAATCTCCGATGAGATGCTGCTTTTGGGAATATTTTTGTTTCATCTTTCAGATTTATAAAGGTATCATCGGAGATCCTTGGATGTTTGTCAGTTAACCCAGTGTTACTGGTCTCATCAACATCAATATATCTGACCATTTATAACAATTCCATTCAAATTTCAGGTCTGTAAGATAAAGGGTTAATACAGCTAACTTCTTTTGATGTATCATAGGTTGGCACAATTTCTTCCAAGGCCTTTGGATGCAGTTTAGATTCTCTTTGCATTGTGTAGGGCTGCTAGATGCATCCATATTATATACAACTTTTTTCATATGGTATGGTGTTGTCCAAAAATAGGATTACCGCGGATATTACAATTTTCTAAGAATTTTTCTGACATGGAAGTACTGCCTTTGCATTTACTGTGGCCCTTGGCGCGCTTTATTAATTATGACAATAGCAGCATGAGATGCAGCGCTCTGTGGTTGTGACGCATGGATGCTGCCATCTTTAAAATGTTCGCAGGGCAAGTCATACAGAGCATGGAACACGTTTCTCCGAGCATCTGATTTAATAGAGACTCATTTACAGATTTTGTGAATAGAATACTGTATTACTTTTTGAAAAATGTATCGTTAATTACTGTGTCATTAGTTAAGGTAAATGTAAGGATTAATTAGCCAAGTTCGTACTATTTTTGAGTGGATGAGAGAAGATATTTTTATTAAGTTGGTTCATGGAGAATGAGGGGTTTCGTTTTGTGTAAATGTTTTGATTCACTTCCATAGGATTCTTGTCAGAAAGATTTAATTCGTTTTCTTTGACTGAGTCTCTTACTCATCGTCTGCCATTCTGCGTCTTAACCAACAACAACTGATTACTTTTTGGTTCATCAGAGCGGAGAGGGCTGATTATCAGCCTTCATTCCACCCCTAACCTACTTTGAGAGACCACAGCGGAAGCTGTCACTCAACTGGTGGTGTCTTGCACCTGATGATGTGGAAGGAATCTTAAGAAACGAACTAGATAGACAATGGAAGGAAATCTTGAGAAACATCCCAGTCAGGCAATGGAAGGAATCTTGAGAAACGAGCTAGATAGACAAAGGAAGGAAACCTTGAGAAACATGACAGAGAGACAATGGAAGGAATCTTAAGAAACGAGCTAGATAGACAATGGAAGGAAATCTTGAGAAACATGCCACAGAGACAATGGAAGGAATTTTAAGAAACGAGCTAGATAGACAAAGGAAGGAAATCTTGAGAAACATGCCATAGAGACAAGGAAGCAATCTTAAGAAACGAGCTAGATAGACAATGGAAGAAAATCGTGAGAATCATGCCACAGAGACAATGGAAGGAATCTTAAGAAACGAGGTAGATAGACAATGGAAGGAAATCTTGAGAAACATGCCACAGAGACAATGGAAGGAATCTTAAGAAACGAGCTAGATAGACACTGGAAGGAAATCTTGAGAAACATGCCACAGAGACAATGGAAGGAATCTTAAGAAACGAGCTAGATAGACAATGGAAGGAAATTTTGAGAAACATGCCACAGAGACAATGGAAGGAATTTTAAGAAACGAGCTAGATAGACAAAGGAAGGAAATCTTGAGAAACATGCCATAGAGACAAGGAAGCAATCTTAAGAAACGAGCTAGATAGACAATGGAAGAAAATCTTGAGAAACATGCCACAGAGACAATGGAAGGAATCTTAAGAAACGAGCTAGATAGACACTGGAAGGAAATCTTGAGAAACATGCCACAGAGACAATGGAAGGAATCTTAAGAAACGAGCTAGATAGACAATGGAAGGAAATCTTGAGAAACATGCCACAGAGACAATGGAAGGAATCTTAAGAAACGAGCTAGATAGACAATGGAAGGAAATCTTGAGAAACATGCCACAGAGACAATGGAAGGAATCTTGAGAAACGAGCTAGATAGACAAAGGAAGGAAATCTTGAGAAACATGATACAGAGACAATGGAAGGAATCTTAAGAAACGAGCTAGATAGACAATGGAAGGAAATCTTGAGAAACATGCCACAGAGACAATGGAAGGAATCTTAAGAAACGAGCTAGATAGACAAAGGAAGGAAATCTTGAGAAACATGATACAGAGACAATGGAAGGAATCTTAAGAAACGAGCTAGATAGACAATGGAAGGAAATCTTGAGAAACATGCCAGATAGACAAAGGAAGGAAATCTTGAGAAACATGCCACAAAGACAATGGAAGGAATCTTAAGAAACGAGCTAGATAGACAATGGAAGGAAATCTTGAGAAACATGCCACAGAGACAATGGAAGGAATCTTAAGAAACGAGCTAGATAGACAATGGAAGGAAATCTTGAGAAACATGCCACAGAGACAATGGAAGGAATCTTAAGAAACGAGCTAGATAGACAATGGAAGGAAATCTTGAGAAACATGCCAGATAGACAAAGGTAGGAAATCTTGAGAAACATGTCAGATAGACAATGGAAGGAAATCTTGAGAAACATGCCACAGAGACAATGGAAGGAATCTTAAGAAACGAACTAGATAGACAAAGGAAGGAAATCTTGAGAAACATGCCAGATAGACAATGGAAGGAAATCTTGAGAAACATGCCACAGAGACAATGGAAGGAATCTTAAGAAACGAGCTAGATAGACAATGGAAGGAAATCTTGAGAAACATGCCACAGAGACAATGGAAGGAATCTTAAGAAACGAGCTAGATAGACAATGGAAGGAAATCTTGAGAAACATGCCACAGAGACAATGGAAGGAATCTTAAGAAACGAGCTAGATAGACAATGGAAGGAAATCTTGAGAAACATGCCACAGAGACAATGGAAGGAATCTTAAGAAACGAGCTAGATAGACAAAGGAAGGAAATCTTGAGAAACATGATACAGAGACAATGGAAGGAATCTAGAGAAACAAGCTAGATAGACAATGGAAGGAAATCTAGAGAAACATGCCAGATAGACAAAGGAAGGAAATCTTGAGAAACATGCCACAAAGACAATGGAAGGAATCTTAAGAAAGGAAATCTTGAGAAACATGCCACAAAGACAATGGAAGGAATCTTAAGAAACGAGCTAGATAGACAATGGAAGGAAATCTTGAGAAACATGCCACAGAGACAATGGAAGGAATCTTAAGAAATGAGCTAGATAGACAATGGAAGGAAATCTTGAGAAACATGCCACAGAGACAATGGAAGGAATCTTAAGAAACGAGCTAGATAGACAATGGAAGGAAATCATGAGAAACATGCCACAGAGACAATGGAAGGAATCTTAAGAAATGAGCTAGATAGACAATGGAAGGAAATCTTGAGAAACATGCCAGATAAACAAAGGTAGGAGATCTTGAGAAACATGCCAGATAGACAATGGAAGGAAATCTTGAGAAACATGCCAGAGAGACAATGGAAGGAATCTTAAGAAACGAGCCAGATAGACAAAGGAAGGAAATCTTGAGAAACTTGCCATAGAGACAATGGAAGGAATCTTAAGAAACGAGCTAGATAGACAATGGAAGAAAATCTTGAGAAACATGCCAGATAGACAGAGGAAGGAAATCTTGAGAAACGAGCTAGATAGACAATGGAAGGAAATCTTGAGAAACATGCCACAGAGACAATGGAAGGAATCTTAAGAAACGAGCTAGATAGACAATGGAAGGAAATCTTGAGAAACATGCCACAAAGACAATGGAAGGAATCTTAAGAAACGAGCTAGATAGACAATGGAAGGAAATCTTGAGAAACATGCCACAAAGACAATGGAAGGAATCTTAAGAAACGAGCTAGATAGACAATGGAAGGAAATCTTGAGAAACATGCCAGATAGACAAAGGAAGGAAAATTTTGAGAAACATGCCACAGAGACAATGGAAGGAATCTTGAGAAACGAGCTAGATAGACAATGGAAGGAAATCTTGAGAAACATGCCACAGAGACAATGGAAGGAATCTTAAGAAACGAGGCTGAGAAAGATAGACAATGGAAGGAAATCTTGAGAAACATGCCACAGAGACAATGGAAGGAATCTTGAGAAACGAGCTACATAGGCAAAGGAAGGAAATCTTGAGAAACATGCCAGAGAGACAATAGAAGGAATCTTAAGAAACGAGCTAGATAGACAATGGAAGGAAATCTTGAGAAACATGCCAGATAGACAAAGGAAGGAAAATTTTGAGAAACATGCCACAGAGACAATGGAAGGAATCTTGAGAAACGAGCTAGATAGGCAAAGGAAGGAAATCTTGAGAAACATGCCACAGAGACAATGGAAGGAATCTTGAGAAACGAGCTAGATAGACAATGGAAGGAAATCTTGAGAAACATGCCAGATAGACAATTTAAGGAATCTTAAGAAACGAGCTAGATAGACAATGGAAGGAAATCTTGAGAAACATGCCAGAGAGACAATGGAAGGAATCTTAAGAAACGAGCTAGATAGACAATGGAAGGAAATCTTGAGAAACATGCCACAGAGACAATGGAAGGAATCTTGAGAAACGAGCTAGATAGACAAAGGAAGGAAATCTTGAGAAACATGCCAGAGAGACAATGGTAGGAATCTTAAGAAACGAGCTAGATAGACAATGGAAGGAAATCTTGAGAAACATGCCAGAGAGACAATGGAAGGAAAATCTTGAGAAACGAGCTACAGAGACAATGGAAGACAAATCTTGAGAAACAGCTAGAGAGACAATGGAAGGAATCTTAAGAAACGAGCTAGATAGACAATGGAAGGAAATCTTGAGAAACATGCCAGATAGACAAAGGAAGGAAAAATTTTGAGAAACATGCCACAGAGACAATGGAAGGAAATCTTAAGAAACAGCTAGATAGACAATGGAAGGAAATCTTGAGAAACATGCCAGATAGACAATGGAAGGAAATCTTGAGAAACATGCCACAGAGACAATGGAAGGAATCTTGAGAAACGAGCTAGATAGACAATGGAAGGAAATCTTGAGAAACATGCCAGATAGACAATGGAAGGAAATCTTGAGAAACACGCCAGATAGACAAAGGAAGGAAATCTTGAGAAACATACCAGAGAGACAATGGAAGGAATCTTAAGAAACGAGCTAGATAGACAATGGAAGGAAATCTTGAGAAACATGCCACAGAGACAGTGGAAGGAAATCTTGAGAAACATGCCACAGAGACAATGGAAGGAAATCTTGAGAAACATACCAGATAGACAAAGGAAGAAATGAGCTAGATAGACAATGGAAGGAAATCTTGAGAGAAACATGCCACAGAGACAGTGGAAGGAAATCTTGAGAAACATACATGAGAGAC
This sequence comes from Macrobrachium rosenbergii, assembly GCF_040412425.1. Taxonomy (NCBI): domain Eukaryota; kingdom Metazoa; phylum Arthropoda; class Malacostraca; order Decapoda; family Palaemonidae; genus Macrobrachium; species Macrobrachium rosenbergii. Next base: position 80,584,574 of record NC_089743.1, read on the forward strand.
AATGGAAGGAAATCTTGAGAAACATGCCCAGACAATGGAAGAAATCTTGAGAAGAAATGAGCTAGATAGACAATGGAAGGAAATCTTGAGAAACATACCAGATAGACAAAGGAAGGAAATCTTTAGAAACATGCCACAGAGACAATGGAAGGAATCTTGAGAAACGAGCTAGATAGACAATGGAAGGAAATCTTGAGAAACATGCCAGATAGACAAAGGAAGGAAATCTTGAGAAACATGCCACAGAGACAATGGAAGGAATCTTAAGAAACGAGCTAGATAGACCAAGGAAGGAAATCTTGAGAAACATGCCAGATAGACAATGGAAGGAAATCTTGAGAAACCTAATCCCATTCTTGGATCTCTAGTTGTTGCATTTGGGAAGTAGATAATCAAAAGACAACACGTGGCATTAGATCATGCTGAGCTCTAGTTTTTGGTACTCTACATTCTCTGCTAATCGGCATCCTTGAGTACAGAATAGAGGCTAGCTATTCAGTGTTCCCACTAACACAAAAGAATACAAGACCATACAGCGGAATATGGGGATGGCAGACCTGCTCTCGAGTAAGCAGTAGTAAAGATTCCTGGGTTTGGAAAATCCATATTCAGTTTTACTGAGGTAGGCTGCATGCAAGGCAGAGAACCAAGACTGAACATATTATAGTAAACTTGATGGTATTCTACGGAGAAACCGTATATCACAAGCGCAAGATAGATGAGGTCATCCTTTGTAGGGTACTGAAGGGAGCCTTACACTTTTTACTACTAAAAAATAAAATCTCCCATGCCATATGTTAAGAAAACAGGAGAATGACTAAGTTGCTTCCGGGGATTAATCTAGTACCCCATTCAGACATACGAAACACATCATACAAAGTATGCCCTTGGTCATACATTGGGATGATGACAACATGACTCTTGAAGGTGCCATACACAATCTCAGTTCCCGTGAACTCATCTCAGTACTTGACCATTAAACAGTTATCAGTGTTGCTGAGAATTTGGATGCTGTCCCAGACAAACAATACCTCTGACTACTTGAAGTATTATGTATAATATATTGAAGTTTGCTATGGATACTATGAAAGGGGTGGAATTTATTCTCACTATCATCCCATCATCAAAAGAAACCAGTCAGTTGGCTCCAAGAAGTACAACACTTACACTATCTTTCTCTTAACAGAATGTTTAGTTAATATGTGAGAGAGGTGCGAAATAATGAGCAGGGAGACAAGTACTGCTGATTTATTGATAAAAAATAGCTGCTTATAAAGCGGGATGCGGACGTCTGCGTAGTGTGCAGAGACCGCTGGTACAAAGATTTACAGGTGACCTGAGGTCAAACTAGTTCCTTAAAAAACAGGACAGGTTCATACAGAGAACATAGTGATAAAAAATGTCTGACATATGAAATAAATAAGTTGTTACTTGTACATAATAAATGATTGGTTGGAAAGATAACATATGCATGGTTTTTAATTGTGATGATAAATATATATTCCGCTCGACCTTAGGTCGCGAAAAGGTACCGCAGAAAACGGGATGTTCTCCACAGAGAACGCGTTGAGTGGGGGCTTTACAAGTATGCTGTCACACACGATGTATTGAACAGCTACGCAAGAATTTTTCAACGCCTATATTATCACTATTATTGTTATTATTACCATAGTATATGTAATGGCGCCTTTAGGAAATTTTAACATGGAAATGAACTTAAATGTGTAGCATTGAAGGCATTCTTCATTTATGTGACATTTCGATTCACTCGTGAATCATTTCCAGACTGTCAAAACTCAGTTTGAGTGCTTTATGAGAAGCATGGGAATAAATAGGTCTAGATTTAGGAACAAGCTGCAGTAGAGTCACTGAGCTTCCAAGGCAAAGGAAGAATATAATTATTTTGGATGAGGGCAAAAGGACGGCATGTTATGAGAGAAGTAGGCTACACCTGTAAACTCCTTGAGAAAGTTAGAGGAACGTTGTTAGGTTCATAGATTTTTCCCATGTCAAGAATTGATTGACATACAGATTTAACTTACTGAAATAAGAGATTTCATAGAGTTGGTAAGAGGCTGAGGGATATAGTCAACTGTAGTAGGATCATGAAAAGGATGATTTAGAGTGGGACAAAAAGACCCCTCTCCCCCTGCCCAAAAATCAGGCTTTTACAGACGGCGTGGCAGCTATAGAACTTTTATGTCAGGAGAGAGAGAGAGAGAGAGAGAGAGAGAGAGAGAGAGAGAGAGAGAGAGAGAGGTGTTGGAATTGTCTGAATTACTTTTGCATAGATCTGCGGAAAAGTATACAAATATTGAATGTTGACAAATTTATTCATTTTCGTGGCTATATCTTGCTACAGATAACCATTGCTTCTCTCAAACGTTCTCGTTGAAATGTTTTTCTTTCCTATTTTTTTTAGAATCAGATCTCTCCCCTGAGTGTGAATATGGGCCACTTCTCTGTGCTCCTACTGCAAAAAGATGCATATTTCCCTGCGATGGTTCGCCAGACTGTCCGGGAGCGGTTGATGAGTCAGAATGCGATGTTCCAGGTAAGTGGCCTTTCTCTTCTTCAGTATCCCATTTTCTTTTTACATGTGACACATAAAATAAAAACAAAAGACATCACGAAACTGGCTTATCTTCTGGATTTTTATCTAACCTTTTTGATTTTGTGCAATAACACAAGAGAGAGAGAAAGAGAGAGAGAGAGAGAGAGAGAGAGAGAGAGAGAGAGAGAGAGAGAGAGAGAGAGAGAGAGCAAAAATGTAAATGAAATGAAAGTGCTAGAGGCCTTCACTTAGTCATTTTGAAAAGAATGGCCCTACCCTAACTTAATTCTTATTTTTCCATCATTATCTTCATTAATTATTCCCCAAATTTTGTATTGTTCATCGATTTAATATTGCCTCGAGACCCGTTGATTTTTCCACGTTTTATCCAGTTATTACTACATTAGTATTGCTCAGTATTTCTAAATAGCTCTTGTGTATTCTTCCAACGCCTTATTTAGTTTGTGTGACGCATACTACATCTTTAAATGTTCCATCCATGTAGGCTAACTGTTGTTGCTTCTTCATAATGTTACTGTTACTTATTACCTTAAAACTGTGACCCACTTAATATCTGTTTTTTATTCACTTTTTTTTTTAAGGTCTTATGACTATCTAGCCTTCTTTTGTATACCCATTAGATTTTCTTTTCCTTTTTTTAAGCATTTCATTGTCCCTGCTGTTATTCATATTCACTGGATTCCTTTTCTATGATTAATGGAATTTTTTAATTGCTGTTGTATACTTTCAGAATCTTTTCTGTTTCCCTTATAAAAAGTATTGTGTGCAGGGTTATTTTTTTTTCGTTTATTATCCTTCACAAAGTTGTCCATTCATTTGTTATTTTGTACTTGAGTTAATGCTCATTGCACTTATGCAGTACTTACTTAGGAGCATAATATCACATAATGGAAGTTATAACGTAGGTGTAAACCAGAGAGGAAGCAGAAAATTTACAATAAACTAATTCTTATTTACTAAATATAATTTCTCACCCGGTTCCCTTTTTTCAAGATGCACCAGGATAATGTCAAAACCTCTTACCTTGTGCATGTATATCCTGAAGTGCATATTTGACTGGAAAATCCTTTACAACTGAAAATTGACATAAAGACAATGATAGTATCATCAAAGCGTCTCCTTGTATGGGTGAAATTTGGAAGGTCTGGACTCGTATAATAATTTTTTTTTTTACACTGTGATCCCTTTGTTACGGGCTGCTCGATGAGCAAGAGCCCGTGCTGGCACAAGGCCAGCTAAATCTAAAACAACAACGGCAGTCATGATTTTTTATTGCAAATAATACCAATCACGGTATCATTGTTGTAAAAATTGTTTTAAATTTTCCTGTAAAATCCTTATTCCTATTTTTTTTTTTCATTTGCTGTGAAAGTCCCGTTAACTGCAAACACATCGCAGCTTTACGCTTGAGATTTTGTAAACTTGCCATGACAATAAATCAATACCAGATCTGTGTTTATATCATATACCGATGTATTTTTCGTTAGTTAATATTTGGTTGCTTGTCAAGTATGACTCATAGATAATTTTACGGATGGATAATATATAAAAATAAAGCTATCAACCATTTCATTCAGATGATTTGATGCCATGCGACGAAGGCATGTCCCAGTGTCCACTTGGCGAAGGTTGTGCTCGGTTTTGTGATGGTGTCCAAGAATGTTGGTTGGACTCTGATGAAAATTCAGAAAGTTGTTCTTCTATTTTATCATGTAAGTATCTTTGGAGTTTGTTTAACGACAATAGCTTGGCCTTTCGTGAATATGAAACTTTTTGCTATGTGAATGCGTGATTCATATAGCGGCTTGATCTCGCTTGGATTAGAATTAAAACATTTGTAGAATGCCTTGTATGTTAGAAAGGTAAAGCTTGATGTTAAAGTTTTAAGTGTTGTGCACTTTTCACGAACTTTTACATTTTTTAACGTGAATTTATTACAATTATATATATATATATATATATATATATATATTATATATATATATATATATATATATATATATATATATATATATATATATATATATATATATATATATTTAAAAATTCACAGTGGAGGCACTTGACGTAAGTGTATAAGCGAATACCACAGGAAAATGACAGGCAGAAGTTCAGTACCAAGGGCTTTCACGAGTTTATTCATGCATCTTCGGGGCACAATGAGACACAGTTGAAAAGAAGGTTACAGGGTAAACAAAAAGAACAAGAATAAAAGATGGTTAACTGTCAGAAGGTAATAAACAAAGAGATAATCCAGGATAATCTGAGATCATGCGGTCACAAACTAAAACCATAGACTTAACAGTAGGAGATACAGAAGTTTAGCCATACAGAATCCAGAAACGCATAAAACTGATTACTAATATTGTTGCTTATATTTCTCAACAACTTTTTTAATTATGAAGGCATCGAATTTAAACAAACCAAGACTTAAATTTGGAACACTTCCATTATTTGACTTGATAAAACAAGAGACAAGGATTGTTACACCCAAAGTGTAAGAGGAATTATGTTCATAGGTTTAAAATATCAATTAGGCATAATAACCTCGACGGTTTTGACTGAAAAATGCAAAACAAAAATGCAAAAATTACATTTAGAATAACAATCACTGAATAAACACATATCAATAGTCACTTAATACGTATGTTATGAAATAGAGGTAGTATACATGAAATTATCAAAATGGGCAGACAATTAACAATATCAACAAAAATAACAATAGGCAGTATAAAATGAACGAATTAATAATTAGTTCTAGGCCTAAATCATCAACTAGTATATTAAACTTTACAGGAAATTTAAATGTGCTACCAGGTATGGACATAATATTCACAGGTATAAACAAAATAATTCTCTGGTATATCCTAGGTATTAAGATTTATATGGAATATTTCTTGTGAATATTACATGCATAGCCTACATTCAGCATGTGTATAATTTTAAAAGTTCATAGGCATAGCTATTAATACGTTGAGACAAAATAATGGGTAGATCTAAGCAGTAGCTCTACGGCGGCGATTTCCGTCTAACTTAACTTTTTCTACAGTTTTTTGGTTGCTAACTATGGATTTACCTTCAGTTTCTGTCGCACGATTGCAATTAACCTGTAATTAACCACAGAACTTCATCCAACAAGCTAGGGGACCCGATGGAAAGTATGTTAACTTACGACTATTCACTTGCATTCTTGGAACTTCCTAAGGGGTAATTCCATGGATTACTCGTATAAATTATCACATTCGAGCTGAACCCAAAACACATGGCGCTGGCCAGGGATGTATATAAACAAGACGCCTTTCGGCCGCCAAAAGGTTGGCTGATGAATGATAGTTCCCACTAGCATTTTCTTAATACAGTTAACAAAAACGATAATTCTAACATGGGTGTTACAATGATATTCCTTTTAACTATGTCGTTACACGGATCTTGCTTCACTCCAGTTAATAAGATGATGTGAATCTCTCATTTGTACGAATAATGCACTCCATGTTTGGCTAATTCTCACAGAATATTGGTGTTGTTTGATTCGTTGTGAAAATGATTTTCCAGTTTTTCCGTAATATATTTTATCACACTTTTTACAAGGAATTCACGTATGCAGCCAGAAACATCTTTAGCAGAATTTTTTATTACTAACCTTTAACATTAAAATTACTGCAATTTATGTTGAAAAGCTTTAAATTCTAGGAATTTCTAAGAACATTTCATCATACGGTAATTTGAGAATATTATACTTACTAAATTCAAGTTTGTAATTAGTTAAATAAAAGGTTTTCCTGGCTCTTTTCTATGCTACATCTACAAAAGTCCTTGGGCATTTAAGTTTCAAAGCAGTGTCGTAAATACAGTAGTTTTAATCTTAGCATCAATGAACTGCGGGCTACAAACGCACAGAGCCCTAAAGAACATCCCAGAAAAAACAGAGAATTTAACATTTTGATTATGATTGGAATAATAATGAACAAAAGAGTCAATGTCAGTTGATTTTCGAAAGACTGAAAAGGTGAAATTTCTCTCATGTCTATGGACGGTTACATCAAGAAAATTCAAATTACAATTTCTTTCTTCCCCTACAGTAAATTTTATAGGAGGGACTAAATTATGTAGCTCAATCAGAAATTCCTAGAGACTTTCGTGAACTGGCCAGATACAAAATATTCCCCATTAAAACAAAATTTACTATCTTTGATACATAACCGTATAAGATTCGTGAGGTTTACTACAGTTAAAGGAATATCATAACTTTCTAATTCTTCCTCCAAAACTGGAAGTAAATCATCTACAGGCACTGGATTATCTCTTTGTTTATTACCCTTTGACAATTAACCGCCTGGTATTCTTGTTTTTTTTTTGTTTACCTTGCAACCTTCTTTTCAACTGTGCCTCACTGTGCCCCGAAGATGCTTGAATAAACACGTGAAAGCGCTTGGCACTGAACTTCTTCCTGTCTTTTTCCTGGAGTGTATCTGTGAATTGTGTGCTTGAGTGTATAGATAGTCATTTCCTTACTAGTCAGAGAATTTAAGTGCTTATGATATGTTACTGATAAATTGTAATGAAAACCTCAATGCATCTTCAAGGCTTTATTCAGCTAAGATCCCGCCACAGAGAGTTACAACAGTCAACAGAGTAAGATACGCTGAGATTGTCAAAAGTAAACAAATACAACACGGACAGAGAAAACAACCATTACTAACAACAGAATGCAGATAAACATCCAAACAGGTCATTATGGCAAATGCCAATTTACCACAAGTTTTATTGTTGATTGATGCCTTAAAAAGTACAGATTTCTTTTTCATTTCACTCAGCTCAGTGGATGGAATGCGGTGATGGCATGTACCGGTGTCCAGTAGGGAAAGGTTGTGCGTATCTCTGTGATGACAGAAGTGAATGTAATGGCGGTGCTGATGAAACTGAAGAAGCTTGTTCCTTCTTAAATTCAAGTAAGTAACAGTGTGTTGTTTTAAAGTATTGTGTATTTTACATTTTGCCCATTTTGGATCAATAAAATTTGGATTTATTCACTGTTTACCACTAATAATCAGTGTACTTCTTGTCTGTTTTGAATCCTTTTGTAAATTTATATATATATATATATATATATATATATATATATATATATGTGTGTGTGTGTATATATGTATATATATATATATATATATATATATATATATATATATATATATATATATATGTATATTATATATATATATATATATATATATATATATATATATATATATATATAGATATATATATCACAGAGTACCAAATATGAAAAATAAGAGATGGGGTGCAGGTCCTGACTGGTTTCGACATTATTTCCAAGCCATTGACTAAGTACTGATACATGATGATATAAATCACAAATGTAAATTATATACTACTGAGACAGTACTGATGAACATACACAACCGTTTGAGACTACTGATCCCCCACTGACAGGTGTCAAGGAGTGTCTTCAAACCTCACTTGGATAGAAATTACAATACTGTATACTCTCAAGGGATAATACCGATAAACGTACTGACCGGAGGAGACTACAAATCCTTTTTCAATATATCTTTACTGCCTCCCTTAAAACAGAAACATTTTGCAAATTTCTTTTGATATGACAGGATCAAGTTTATACACGCCTTGACTGATATTCATATTACGGCCATAACTTTCTTTTATAAAGCTAGATTCAAAGATATTCCTTTCCAGTGCATTATTAGAATACGCTATCTTTTTTGCTCCTTCCCAGTCGATAGTATGATTGTTCAAAAATACCACTGTTCATCTTTGCATATCTCACACATTTTTTATACTGTGCTTTACCTGTTTGACCAATATAAAAGTTGTCACAAGACTTACATTGAATTTCATATACACACCCTTTAGTATTGTCGGGAGAGTTCTTCATATGTACATGTTTCATTGTTTTATTGTTCTTAAATGCAACATTAATACCAAAATTCTTAAGATGGGGGTATCTTTCACATTATTATCAGGTAGTACAAGCAATTTTTTATGTTGTAAGGTTTTTTTTGGTTTTGATACAGTCTTTTTTGCACTATCAGGATATTTAAATTTCTTTCCTGTATTCCTAATCTTATCTGTTCCGTCATCAATATACGAAGGGCCACATATACGTAATGCTCTTAAAAACATAGATGTGAACGCTGATTTCTTAACCTTATTGCTTTGACTGGAATAAAATTGCACAGAGGAAGAAATATAAGAAATATTAGTAGGTGTTCTGTCAACACTGTATTTAAACTCATTACTATTTCTACGTATAAGGCAATCCAAAAAGGGTAAGCACCCATCTTTTTCCATTTCGTTAGTGAATTTAATTGATGGTACTAATTGGTTTATCGTAGCAAAAAAAAAAAAAATCTTCGTTCCTTGGCCATACACAAATTATGTTGTCAACATACCTGAACCATACTACATTGCGTAGAATTATGATGCCTAATATTTTCTTTTCAGCAACTTCCATATACAAATTACTTAACACTGGGGATAGAGGGTTTTCCCATCGCCATACCAAAATTTTGTGAGGAAAATTTACCATTAGATTAAAATTTACATTCACACAGAATGTAATCACTTCAGTTAGAGCGTTCTTAGAAAATCGGATATCCAGCTGTGTGCTCTTTAATGATTCCGATAAAAACTCCAACTGATCCTCAATTGGCACCTTTGTGAATAGTGATGCAACATCAAAACTCACAAGTCTGGAATCACTACTAATCTGTAAGCTATTGAGTTTATTTATCAGGTCCACATTATTCTTGATATTGGCATTAGAGATGGTACCTGGGTTAAGAATTTCCACTAGATACTTCTTTAAACTGGAAGATGCGGAACCAACAAACCTGATAATTGGCCCGGCGGGAAAGTTTGTTTTGTGGGTTTTTAGTGTACCATAAATGTACGGTAGCGATGGAGAGGTCACACAACTTTTTTTTATAAGGATATCGTGTCCTTTTAATAGCCTTTTCACTTTCCTTTTAAAGTCACTATTCACATTGTCTAACGGGGTTTTATTTAATTCTTTATATGTGGTATCATCACCCAAAAGACTATCCATTTTTTCTATACATTCATTTCTATTTAAAATTACGACAGCACCTGATTTGTTGTCTTTCATCATGTGTATATTTTTTAACTTTTTTCAGTTCATTGATGGCAACCATAAACCTTTTGGGGACGTTTGTGATTTGACTTTTACATATTTCCATAGATCACTTCCTTAACTATGTTCACTTCTTCGCTAGTAAGACCACTATATTTTTCCAGATTGCAGAGTCCTTTGGTAATTTCTACGCTGTTCATACTGCCAGTTGATAAGCAAAATTTAATCCATAGCGTAAGGCACATTCATGATTGGCGTTGGTGGTCCAAGGGCATTCTTTCGATCAGCAATTTCATTGCATTGTCGTGTTTACGTTTAAGATTCCGATACGCTTTACTCCCCTTCTTCACACAGCAATATTCACGTAGGGAATCCTTCCACTCTGGTGGTATTGAGGCTTCAAAATGTCTTCTTTGCCTCAAGAGATCTTCAAATTTCTTCTTAGTTTCCAATATCTTAATGTTGATACGTTTTCCAAATATAGCACGTTGGATTTCACCGAACGGATGATCTAATTTTAACAAGGATTTAGTCGTCATTCATCTTGGTATCACTTGTTCATCCCGACATTCCCGTAGAAACCGCAGGTGTTCCTTGGTTGTATGGGCTTGAGTGAGGGCGTCTGCAAAATCTCTGACGGCATATTCCAAGATGGGAAAGAGAACACACGCAGATCGGAAGGAGCGCGTGGTATCCACGGCAGTTTAAATTCGTCAGTACTGTCTCTGTAGTATGTACAGTACATTTGTGATTTCTATTGGTATATATCAGTCCTTCATCAGTGGTTTGGAAATAAAGTCGAAACCGTTCAGGACCTACACCGTCTCTTATTTTTACCCTGTGGTGATGTGATTATATGTAAAATATATATATATATATATATATATATATATATATATTATAAATACATATACATATATAATCATATTACCACAGGTGAAAAATAAGAGACGGGGTGTAGGTCCTGACCGGTTTCGACTTTATTTCCAAATCATTGTTGAAGGACTGATATAAAGCATTAGAAATCACAAATATACACACTACAGTGACAGTACTATATTATAATACAAATATTATATATATTGTAATATATTATATATTTTATATAATATATTAGAATATATATAATATATATTATATAATGTAGATACAAATAATATATATATATATATATATATATATATATATATATATATATATATATATATATATATATATATATATATATATATATATATATATATATATATATGTAAATATATATATATATAATTAAAGGGTTTTTTGGTTGTTGATCAACTTTTTTTATTAGTTTCACAGTACTTTCTAAATTATAGTTTATCTAAAAATTGTTGATTATTGTAAAACATCTTCTAATGCATTATTTTTGTACAACTTAAATAGAGTTAAAATCATCTTTGTACTTTATTTTGATTGTATTGTATTTGAATGTATTTATTGTTAATGTTTTTGAACGCTACAATTCCGTCCGCACCATGTCATAAGAGACGAGTACGCAAAGAAAATGTATTGTTACGGGCTGCTCTAGGAGCAAGAGCCCGTGCTGGCACAAGGCCAGCTAAATCTGAAACAACAACAGAAAACGTAGTACACTTTGAAGAGGTCACGACAAGTGACGGAACATCTGTGGTGTTGTGTTCCCGGTAAATGGAACAAAGAGTTAATCTTCGTTTCTTTATTCCATCAGTTACACCTTGAAGAATGTAGAAGATTTAGAAAATACTGTGAAATTAATAAAAGATTGATCAGCAACCAAAAAGCCATTGAATTCAACGAAATTTGCGTACAAGAAAAAACTTTGCCCTAAAAGCAAATATATACTGTATATATATATATATATATATATATATATATATATATATATATATATATATATATATATATATATATATATATATATATATATATATATATATATGTGTGTGTGTGTGTGTGTGTGTGTGTTTGTTTGTGTTTATGACTTTTTATGATTTTTGTATCTTCTTTCTAGCCCGGTGCCCTGAAGAAAACCGGACAGTTCTGAATCAGACATTCTTCCTATCAGTCAGTCCTGTAGGGTCATTAGCTTATGTACCTTGCCCTAAAAGCAACATATCACTGGAAGCAGGTGGGAGATGGAAGTGTGGATGGGACTCCATGTGGGCAGAGATGCCTGATTTTAGGTAGGATAAAAGTTTGTAAATTTCTCTTTCTTATGGGTTATTAAATTTGATTATTTATATATTTTAGATATTGAATTACTGTTTAGTGTATTCAAAACCACCTTACGTACGTTTATTATTTTATCCAAGCCGTTATCCAAATAAACTTTTTCTCTTGTCATGCTAGTCGCTTGTTTTGGATACCTACTTGTTTTCCACTTAGTACAATTTACTCTTGTTTCATCAACAGTAACTGCAGAACTCAACTAAACTTCTTTCTGGCCTCCAATGAGACGCAACCAAGGAGGGCAGCAGATAATCTGACAGCTGCATTTGTTGCCATAAAAGATAAATTTCTTTTGCCTGGTGACATTCTGGGCATTGTAAGAGAACTGAAGTCTCTCTACGAACAGCACACTGACTTGGATATTTTAGAAGAGGGCAAAAATGCACTGAATTTGAGTGAGGTTAGTATTTATGATAACAAATCGATTTAGCCTGCTTGCAGTCCACTTCCAAAAGATACCTCTGAACTTGAAAACGGTTAATAGTCTGGTTAATTGCTGTATTTAAAGAATTTTTTAAATGTTTTAAGGCATAATGACAACTTGATCATGCTGAAGGTGCCATATTTCCAATTCAGCCATCTCCTTTGAATACGTGTTATACCCTTTTATAAATGCAAGAAGTTGGTTAGTCAGTATGTTTATTATTTGTCACGTTTATTCAGAAAAAGTTGAGACAATCTGTTGTTATGGTTGGTTGTATGACTGGGTTTTCTGTCTTCTTTCTTCAGTCCTCCCAGGCAACTAGCCCATTGTTACTGGTGAGAGGCATCAGAGAGCAACTGCCTGGATTTTATTTTCATTAGTTTAGTTGAAGTAGTTTCTTTAATTAAATTTTCTAGGACTTTCGTCTCCTTCCATCGCTCAATTTTTCCCATATTCAGCTCCCCAGATTGCTCTTCAGATTGCAAAAACTGCGTTAAATAGAATATGATTTTGGCTACTCTTCAAACACGGACGAGGGCGAGGCTGGAGGCCATGCACTCTCACCCCTAGAATGCGATTTATTGATTTATCCAAGCGAAACAAAATACTCATGTTAGGCTCTCTTACTAGAGCTGGGTTCGAACACAACAAATTGCCAACCCATGAGGCACCAGGACGATAAATCCGAGGGAGGCAATTAAGGGAAGGGTTCATCTATTCCCTTAAAGGCACAGAATAAATTACGTTATATGACAAGAAAACTTAAACTTTAAACATCGACAGCCAGTTTATAAACATGAGTAATTCAGATTTATTTAACTCCTTCCCGTCCATCTGGTCATAAAGAAGCCCCGTATGAAATGCCTTATCTGTCTATTGGTCCGGAGGTCCACAACAGGTCTCCAACTCCTTTTCACACTGTGCCACACTTTGGGGTAGGGCCCGTGCTGGATGTAGGAAGTCTGTCCTCAAATGTGCCGGTGGACGAGACCATCGATTTTATTTTACGGAGAATCTGTTATTCCGATGCCACGCCCCTTGACATATCAGAAGATACCCTTCGACATCATCTACGTTTAATTCACCATGATAAGAAGTAAATGGAAGATGCCGCTGATAGGTGAGGGGCGGTCCGTCGACTCTTTATTCTTGAGAAGCTTACCTGAAGAGAAAAAGAAGTATACTGTAGACTTATTCAGTGTAAATGAAAAAGATAGTGTCCAAGTAATGCCATTGACTTCAATAGAAATTGCACACACACACACACACACACACACACTTTATATATATTTTTACATATTTCCCTGGATTTCTAGATTTGTAGAATACTTTTACAGGCCGGCAACGGAACTTTATTTATTTGGCCTTGGAAATCTGACTTTACGTGAAGGGAAATCATAAAAAGAAAAGAAAAATGGGATGATTCACATGAGCTTAGGGCTCTGCCTCATGAGGGAATGTTACGTAAACACTTTGGTTAAATTAAGTAATTATATTTACAAGAAAAGAATAAAAAAAAAAATGGTTAAATGAATTATTAGGAGGCTTGCAGAGCCTGAAGATCTTCCTAATGGAGTCTTGAATGGTGGCAAGGCACAGTCCAAGATGAGTCCACAGCAGATTGGTCCCTCTGCAAGAGAGAGACAAACATTACACGCCAGTAAAGGAAAATATAACATACAATGACTCGAGGCTGCACTGCTGGTGCCAAGATCTCGAGGAATGAATGAGCACTTAACACTGGGACACAAACACCTGGAATAGCACTGGGAAATGGCACATTGGATACAGGGACGTACTGGCACTCAATAAACACTTTTAAGGGCAAAATGTCGTGACTGAAAATCCTTCACTTGTACTTTACTGTGGGGGGGTGGTGGTTAAGTGAGTCTCTGGCGAATAAAGATGACGGGCGGTCGCACTTGTGGCACCCTGCACTAATTTGCTTGAGAAGTCCGTCCACGTGGTGACGAAGGGGGCTGGATTCCTGTCAGGAGCTTCAGGTGGTGACATGGGGATGGGGCGGCTCTCAGCGTTCGTAGCGATCACCCGCGTGTCTCTGGCTAACTGCTAACTGCTAACTCCCATTACTGACTGCCGACTGCCAAGGTCTCCCTGTCCTGGCTCCTTTTAAGGCATCTGCCGAGGGTAGGAGCCCCGATGTCGGGCCTGTATGGTGACCGTTGACCAAGATGTGTCATCTTCCAGGTGTCTTGACCATCTGCATCTCCCCAGGTGTCCTGTGGAAAGACAATTCAGCGCGATCACTCTGCCTCATAGAATGGTTGTTTTAAGCAGCTTAGTTCATTTAAGCTGCTTAAGGGAGCGGCACTCATCCTCTTATCCTTGCCTTTTTTGACCGTGCTATCCAAACATCTGTCCCAGGTAAGGGGAAGGGACAGATCAAATAACTGATAAGATATATGTGTTGGTATCTGGGTCAACTTGGGTTGGCTATGCAGCGACAAACCCACTTTTAACATTCTAAAGGGTTGGCTTTTAGCGACTTCTTGCAATTTATAATACAGTATATATATATGTATATATATAATGTTTGTATGCATGTATTACATATATGTTAATTACTGTTTACATGGAAAAAAAAGGTGGCGAAACAACAGTCATTGTTTGGCTGCAGTAAGAAAAGAGGGGAAAATGCTTGTGGAACTCTAGCCAAGAACATAACATGAATTTCTGCAAAACTCGTGAGCAGATACGATTTCATAATACGAACTTATAGGTAATGAAAAAACTCTGCAACAGTCTACAATAGCTACATTTCCAGACAATCTGAAAACGTCCATTTCCTTCCAGGGATGTAGTTCCAAAACTGAATTACATAACAGTATAATTCTGGATAAGGAAATATTATACAAGATGGAAACTTCAAGCTTAGTCACCAACTGCAACGACATTCAAAGCAGTTGTGTGAAACCCTCGTGAGGCATGCGACTTCATTGGCAGGCAGATTTCTTAGAATTTCCATGACAGTTGAAAATTGATCATTCAAATATCCACCACTTTGGTAATGCACTTCAAGACTTATTTAAAGGAACAATGTTCTTTTTCGGTAGAGATACGTCACTGCCCTCCTAAATGTCTCGACGACGTTACTGGATCAGCAGGAGTCCTGGCGTCTCATGCGTCAAGAACAGGTCAGATCTTCGTCGAGTGTGCTACAGGAGAGCATTGTTAATGCAGCGTTATCAGAAGCCAGATTGTTTACCTCAGACGTTGTGAAGAAGTATCCCACAACTAATGTAGGTAAGGCTATGTAGATCTAAATGACACGTTGAGAAGCGGAGTGCATTTTGCTCTGCATTTGAGAGGATATTTTCGTATCACTGAAATTTAAGTTTTTGCCTCAGGTGTCCAGAAGACAGTTTTCATAGGTTTAAGTAAATAGGCATATTTTTCTGGTCTCAACTGTACCCTCTATAAAGAAGTTAGATCTAAGTGTTCACGAATAGTAGTTTTTAAATGTTACTGTAAAACACACATGTTAGTCCCCCAAAAGCTTAAAGGTGACCATACCACCTTAGCTCCTCATCCAGTTCAGAGATATATACACACACACACACTAGTCCCCCAAAGCTTAAAGGTTCTACCTTAGTTCTTCATCCATTTCAGAGAGATGCATCCCTTTGGGAAAATAATCGACTCTCATAATTTTTCTAATTTGAAAATTTTTTTATTTTGTATTTCACTAGGTTGGATATTGGATGTTACAAGACTTTTGAAAAGGTGACGTTGCATTATTTTGTAACACGTTTGTAATGGCTTAGTAATTTTGATATCTATTTTCAGCATAATAAAACAC
The DNA here is from genome assembly GCF_040412425.1 of Macrobrachium rosenbergii. Lineage (NCBI taxonomy): Eukaryota > Metazoa > Arthropoda > Malacostraca > Decapoda > Palaemonidae > Macrobrachium > Macrobrachium rosenbergii. Next base: position 80,600,751 of record NC_089743.1, read on the forward strand.
ACTGACACGATTTGGCACTTTCACATACAATAAGCACAAAGAGAAATTGGTTTCTCGTAGAACCCATTTGCTCCAAGAGAATGCAGTTTTTTTTATTACATATCAACTTATTTAAATTTTTTCAGTTTTACCGGTTGGCTAAACGAATGGAGTAATGTGGTTCATATAGCTGAACTTCATGTTCAACTTGTTGTATGTTACCCTAATTATATTTTTCTTTATTATGTCTCCGAAAGACCTGTGCAGATTTCAGCAGTTCCACATAATATACCCCGTTTAACTTCTCAGATTTGCAAATTGTAAGCCAGCACAAAGGTTACTATGAGAAGAGAGAGAATCGTCTTTACAAGCATGGATTCTTCGGGGAAGATCAACTCCTGTTGCCAGAGAAATTCTATGAAAATTACGAGGAGTATGATAGAGACCTAGGACTAGAGAATTCCTTGGGCCATGATAAGGACGATGAGCGCATCGTTGTTGTCTTCAATTCTTTCCGGAACATCCATTGCCTTACAAACCCTGTTCCTTGGTAAGTAGATTGTAGTTTTTTTTTTTTTCCAGCAAGAGAAAGGTAATGCAAGTGAAAGTATTGGTTAGTTTAAAATTACAGTGATTTTATTTCCTTAATTTGAGAACAGTTTTTGTTCATGAATTTGATATTGATTTAAAAGTCGTTGTCCAATTGAAGTTTGTTGATCATCACTTTAATAAAGGCGTCACTATCGACAAGACCCTTCTCAAGAACTTAATGTGAGGTATTTCGACTGTAAAGAGTGCACCCGTTGAAAAAATATGTTGTATACAACACTGAGTTTAAATTTGGAAGCAAAAGGAGAATCAAGGAATATGGGGACTACAGTATAATTGTCCTTCATTACTGATAGAAGAACAATTACTTAGAAATTATTATATGTAGTACCTGTTCTTCATTGTAGTTGCATTGCTTTCTTTGATTAAAATCCATGACTTTATTTTTTCACCTCTGCGGGTATCATAATCTGACTTCATGCAGCCCCAGTTGTCATTGCTCATTTAAGCAGAATTTATCGCGACAAACAGTCGGCTGGTTAAATCAAATAATAATTGTTTTGAAAAACCTCTGTGACAAGAATTTACTAGAGAAATTCTTTAAGTTTCTGTAAGCTCTAGTAATTTTGTGCATTGGTCTCCTTTTGCACAGGTAAGACAGGTAGTAAAGAAACTGATGAAATAAATTATGTATGAATCTGTTGGAACATAGCGTGAAGAAAACCTAATATTCCTCATTTATTGATCTTGAATCAAAGCTTTTCAATGTACTGTATGTCATAAAACAATAAGTTTCGGAAAAGCTTCCATTTATAGACGTATGGAGAATGGGCTTTCATTCTTTTGTTGTTCGTCAATTTGTTTCATTAGTGTACCGAATAAATACAGTGTTGTTACGTTATTTGCATCATATCTACATTTATGGTGTTGTAGAGCTGGAGGAAGGAATGAAACATGGAGTTGAGAAAGCGCTTCCATGTGTGTGTTTTTTTTTTCACACCTCCTCAGGGTCAAGTGATGCAACTCTGTGGCAGCAGTTCTACAATTTTAAGATCTAATTTTCTAAAAATGTCATTCACAAGTATTTCGTCCAGTTTGTACATCCCGGGGCTGCTGTTGATCAAATCTGCACGATTTTTCATTATGACGCATGATACAACAATGTTTCTTTACGTGATATCTTTACAGTACATTATCTCTTTAGCTTTTTTCCAATTGATGGCATGGTTGCATTCATTCATGTACATTTATGTTGAATCCTATTACCAAACAGCGATCCTCCTACTGAAGAGGAACCTCCTCTCACTGCGACACACCTGGTCAACAGTCGAGTCATTGGTGCAACCGTTGGATTTGGGAGCCGGTGGCGTGCAGGTAATAATGACTTTATATCTTTGGTTTTCTCTTATCTTTTTTCAGTAACAGTGACTTATGAAATCCTTTGGTTATCATCATTGTAGCTTTCCAATACTGAGATGTAGTTTGGTGATTGCCATGAGAAACATGAGTGAGATGTATATACAGTATATGCATATATATATATATATATATATATATATATATATATATATATATATATATATATATATATATATATATATATATAATATAGTATAGGCTACTAGCTGACCAACCTGGCGCTGCCCAGAAAAACTCTGAATGACATTCAGTAAACTACCTCTCTCTCTCTCCCCAGCTTTCTCCCCCCAACACCCCCAAGCTTACCTGTCATTTCTTCTGTTAGTTCATTGAACTGCCGTTAAAACTTATGTGTAGACAACAGTTTGTGGGCAGAGACAGTTCACTCAGCCAGAACGGGTGAACTGATAGTGTTACCTAAATATCTTCTGACCTACTGACAGGTAATTGCATGTGTGGACAGGTTAGTGTCAATTTTGTGACAGCTTGCCACTGCATTTCATCTGGGAAGCATCTCAGACACTCTGATCAGAATATGAATAAATTATGTATCGGGTTATTCATGTCACTGTTAGACTCTTCAGTGCTATTTGTAGGCCGTTATAAGTCCAAATCATACAATAAAAATCTAAAACAATATTTCCATGTGATATAGACAATTTGGTATAGGTCTAGGCCAGTAATGTCTTTTTATATGTGTTACTATAATGAAAGTTAACTTCACTGTCCAATTCATAAAAAAAACTGAGCCAAGCCCTCAGTTCTAATTTAAACTCATTCATTAATATTGTATGAGAATAGACATCTTTTTTAATTTAATAAGAAATTTGTAGTCTATACTCTGTTATGCCTTTTCACTTCTCCTCTATTATTAAGAGAATTGCTGCAAGAGTTAGTCTTCCACCACTCAACATATTAAGAAAAAAGTGGCAAAACACATTCCTATACGGCTAACTTCAACTCCATACGTTTTTTTTTTTATATTAGTTTTAGGGACGTTTTAAACATATAATAAATTACAACTCATCTTTACAATGACATCAAATTCCTTAACATAGAATTCTGTATAAAGTTACACTTCAATGAAACTTGGAAATTCAGTGGTCTAGAAGAGCTATGGGTCCTTTGTGGACAAGCCAGCACCAAAAGGGCATTGCCAGTCCATGATTTAGTACTGACAATGTCAAGAGCACTGGTTTCTGTACTTCCAGCTGTCCATGCACTTAGTGGTTGTGACACGACCAGCAAGGTTTCAACGAAACTTGCTGTATTCAAGGCAGCAGAGCAAGGTGGAATAGAGTTAATCAAGGATTTTGGAAAAAATAAAGAACTTTCTCATGATATGGAAATCAAAGCAGAGCAGTTTCTTGCCCGAGCCATTGGTGGAGTCAACACAGATACATTCAATGAGCTTTGATATTTTCTGTACCATCATAAAAGCATTAAAAACAATTTTGAAAGATTTGTTCCAACTTCAAATAGCATACAGCTTCATATTAAGCGAGCTTTTTTGCAATGTTATCACTGGACAAATGCCACAAAAGCTACATACATATACTGAATCCACTAGATTATGGTTACATTTTGAAAGATGACTTCCTGGTACCACTTATTGTTTCTGAACCTATCAACCCTCCAATTTTCCATTTCCATGCACCTGTAAAAAATGCTTTAGGTCAAATATATGTCCTTGCTGTGTAGCAGACATTAGTTGCTGTGAATTCTGCAAGTGATGTAAGTGGGTAGTGTAGCAATCCACGTAATACTATAAGAAAGAGTCATAATGATTCCAAAGACAGTGAAGATGATTTAACGGTGGAATGTGAAATGAAGGTTTGAGAGTGTGATTTTTTTCCAAACAATTAATATTTCATTACACAAGTGTATGATTTATTTGTTTAATTTTACTACTGCACAGTATTAGGAGACATAGATAAACAATCATGTATGAATAAATTTCTTTTAATTTTTTTTTATTTATACCCTTATCTGATGAAAATTCATGTCAAACCATCTTATTATGTGTTCTCCTATTCAAGACCTTTGAAATAATATGCATATTGAGTATATTCTGGTCATTTATTGACTTTTATCATTTTTGTCAGGCAGCCATCTTGGATTTCAAAATGGTGGAAAACAGGCCAGTTGTGGAACATGTGACGAAGTTTTTTTTTTTTTATGTCCAAACAACCCTTAAACAAGATCTGAAGTCAAATTTAGGGTACATCTTAGTGCATACGGGACCTTACCAGGCTCCTAGACTAAATGTAGTGTAGAACATAATTCAGTACACCTTTTTTTCACATATATTACGACAGACATCAGTGGCCTTTCATTAACATTGTTACAAATCATTAAATTTGCTCTCAATACTATATTGCCTGCATGCCACCTTTGATTGTTTGTTTTATGCAAGTATTCCGAGACATGTTTTCTGAAAAAGGGCTGTAATGCCTGTAATTAGATTTGGAAGGATAACCTCTTATTCAAGCCATCTCCTCAATGGGAAACGAAGATAGTTATTATTACTAATACTAATGCTACTGCTTCCAGTAATGCTAATAATGATGACTGTGCCTTATACTCGGATATATTTTCAGATAAAAATAAATTTGTTGAGCTGAAGTTTAGCCATATTTATGATGGCTTTACTTACGAGTTGGCCAACGTTCGTTGTAAGTGGTGGAACACAGAGACGCACTACTGGTCCTCGGAAGGCTGCACTCTTCATTATACGAATGAGAAGTACAGCATTTGCCATTGTGATCATCTGACGAACTTAGCTGTCATCATGGACGTAAGAGGCTTGTTGAAGAGAAACCACGTAAGATTTTATTCTGTTGGTTTGATGGATTTTGAGAGACTTCTCTTGATTTATTTTGTTTTGTGTTGATAATTGTCATTTAACCACTCCTGTATACTCTTTATGTAACACAGCCTACGAGGTATTTGGACTGATTCACGTTGTCATAGGTCCCTAGAACAGCTGGAATTTGGCTGCCCTCAGGACAACCTTGAAAAACTCTTGCAGTATGAAATTTGAAGAGGTCAGTCATATAATTATAATAAACTCAAATGTTATACTACCATGCAAGGTACTTTTGTCTAGGTCTATGACTTGTGGTCTTTGATTCAGATGGAATTGGGAAAATAAAAGGTAAAGTTTTATCTTTCGCTAGCAGAGAAAAATTGCCAAATTATTGTCACCATTATCCAAAAAGTTTCCAGTAATATTTGCACCTATATATGTATGTATGATATATATATATATATATATATATATATATATATATATATATATATATATATATATATTATATATATGTATATATATATATATATATATATATATATATATATATATATATATATATATATATAGTATGTATATATCATACATACATATATAGGTGCAGTAGCATTACTGAAAACTTTTTGGCTAGTGTTGACAATAATTTGGGAGTTTTTCCAAGTGCACTCAGTTAACATCCATTATTCATTTTATGTGCAGCCACAGGACCACCAGTGGCCTGCCTCATCCCTCCTTGTCTTCTGATTTTGTATTGTAAATGCATGTAATTTAGTTATCCTGACAGTTTCTCTCCAGAATCCCAATAAAGTAAGGCCTTAAGGCCCTGTTCCTGCTCATCATATTTTACCCTTGTAGGTGATACAGTCAGATCAGCAACATCTTTGTGGTAAGGTTATTAGAGCCGAACCTTCAACGTGTATATATATACTGTATAGATATATATATATGTGTATATATATATATATATATATATATATATATATATATATATATATATATATATATATATATATATATATATATATATATATATATATATATATATATATATATATATATATATATATATTATATATGTGTGTGTGTGTATATATATATTTTATATATACATATATTTATGTAGACACTGTATACATGTGTATATATATAGACATATGTATACATAGTGTATACATAAATATATGTATATATAAAATATGATATATATATATATATATATATATATATATATATATATATATATATATATATATATATATATATATATATATATATATATATATATATATATATATATATATATATATATATAAATATATATATATATATATATATATATATATATATATATATATATATATATATATATATATATATATATATATATATATATATATATATATATATATATATATATATATATATATATATATATATATATATATATATATATATATATATATATATATATATATATATATATATATATATATATATATATATATATATATATATATGTATATGCTTGAAGGTTCGGCTCTAATAAACTTACCACAAAGATGTTGCTGATCTGACTGTATCACCTACAAGGGTAAAATATGATGAGCAGGAACAGGGCCTTAAGGCCTTACTTTATTGGGATTCTGGAGAGAAACTGCCAGGATAACTAAATTACATGTATTTACAATACAAAATCAGAAGACAAGGAGGGATAAGGCAGGCCACTGATGGTCCTGTGGCTGCACATTAAATGAATAATGGATGTTAACTTGGTGCACTTGGAAATTTCTTTGGTGTAACCAACAAGCATACAGTCGTGGCAGAAGGGTCCACAGCGGCAAACACTCCTTCTGGAATAGAGAAAGGCCTATGATCACTTGACATAAAACACTACTGAATAAACTTGTGACACAAGTTAAACATGACAGGTCAGGTCTGTGTAAGAGTTGCACTTGGAAACAGAAACATTTAGGAAAAGAAAAAGTTAAGTGACTGGACAACCTCAATTCCTTACTGTACCTTAATTCTGAAGAGGTGGCTCCTGTAGTCGTACCAATGGAAGGACATGGAGTTGGCACTGTGTTTAAGATACTAGGACTGAGTCATTCAGCCACAGATGGATGTTGGCTCTGAAGGAGTGGGCAGTCAAAGATGTGACTTGCTTGGCAGTGTTCTGGTCTCTCTCCATGTCCTGGGGTGAGGAGCTATTTATCAGCTCCTAGAATTGCTGGGTTTTGAGCCTGGAAGGCATCCAGGTGCATTCTGGGACGTCCAACTTTCTCTTTTGGCGAATGTTGGGTAGTTAATCTGTGCCTTAAATCATACAGGAGGGGCGGACATCTAAATCAGTGCCTTGGTTTGTTCAGGTGGCCAGGCATCTTCTCCGAGTTCAGGTCAGTACCTGGAATAAGAGGTTTATCGCAGTCAGGGAGCTCAAGAGAGGATTAGAAGCAACAAAGGACTAATAGAATGAGATTGAAGGGGCAGTTTCCACAACCAGCCCTCAGCATGTCGTGGCAAGCTAACTTAATTTACAGAAGGTTATTTATTAAGTTTGTTTGTTGGTAAATTTTACTTTATTCGTGAAAGGTGAGTTGCCTTAGGAGTGTTAACTCTCTTAGCAGCTCCCCCAACAAGTAGACATATCTTAATAGGGTGGGAATATCTGCAGGCAAGGCAAATTGACTTTTAAGGATCACCTCTCCTCTGTTAGCCCTTGGTTGCTTTAATGAACTTAAAATTAGGATTTCTGTTTGGATAAATGCAAGTTTTATCGCATTTTAGGCAAAAGTTACATTAGTGCAGAATCAGTTTGCTACTGGGAGTAATTTACGTTAGTAATGAAGGGCTAAAATGAAGCAGCACTAAATTACAGTGAAAAATGTATCACATGAACTTTATAATTTGTCATGATCTAATATTATAGGTATAAGATAATTTCATAGAATTATTATTAGAATCAGGACCTGTAAGTTAGTCATGCACTTAAAACTATAGATTATCTTGGTAATATTAATTCATGCGGTTAGTTGCCTTGTTGAGGCAATTTAAAGGTAGTACTCGTGGTCTTGGGTTAGGTGATGCCATGGTACTTAGGTATGGTGGTGGCACTGTGCCGTATAGGACACAGGTGGCACCGGAGCCTAGGGCTCAATTAGGTGGTTTAAGGTTCCTTTTCAGGCTCGTAAATATAAGGTGCAAGCTTTAAGTTGCTTACAAGGTTGAATGTCAGCAGTGACTTGCAAAGGGGAGGAGTTGAGCGACTTGCGATGCCAGGAATTTGGCTAGTGGCACTTCGAATCCTGTCATGCTGAGCATAAATTTCCTCTAACCGTCCTTACAGACCACAACCCCCTTAAGTATCCAACAACTTTTATAAACCAGAATAAGTGCCTCATGCACTGGCACTTGGACCTCCAAGACTATAATTGGAAAATCGAGCACATCATGATTACTGACAACACAATTGCTGATGTGCTTTCCAGGTACTAAAGCCAATGCTCCAACCATCTTTGGCACCTTGCCACTCCTTCCAAAGTAGCCTGGCACTCCTTCCAGAGTGAAGTGCCACATTTCCTCCCTTCTAATAATGCAGAATAAAGGTAGAAAGTGAGGATAGTAACAAGGAAGGAAGTATCTTTACGCTTTTAGGAAGGGTATTAGAAGGGAGGTAATGTGGCACTTCACTCTGGAAGGAGTGCCGATGTCACTGGCATCAACTGCCAGGTAGAGAGGCTGATTGTAGTCGGGTATATGGAGAACTGGTTGGCTGATGAGTACGGCCTTGAAGTGGTTGTACTGCTCTCTTGCAGTCGGGCGTACAACAGAAGGTTTGCTTTCCCCAGAAGAGGTTGGTTTTATAGGAGCAGCTGCATCACCGAAGTTAGGGATGAAACCACAGAAATACTGTACCATTCCTATGAAATGCTGAGCTTCTTTCTTTGTCTTCGGGTACAGCATATCTCGGATCGCTCGAATGTTGGCATCCTTAGGCATCAGTTGCTGTTTCCTTCTCTGTGACCAAGGTATGTGATTTCAGCCACCCTGAGCTGGCATTTTTAGGTGGGTGTGGACCTTAACTACCATACGCCGGTGGCTAGAGATTTGATCAGGTTTGTGGGTGTTCTTCCCATGAGTGGGCATAGATTACTGTCATCTAAATAGACAGTGCACTTTTTGACATCTACCAAGACCTTATTCATTAGTTGCTGGAAACAGCTCGGGGGCATTCTTAAGGCCAAAGGGCATCACCTTGCACTGGTAGAGGATGGTAGGCATAGTAAACTCAATCAGAGGGCGCAACTCCTCAGAGAGTGGCACCTGCAAGTACCCCTTTTCCAAATTGATCTTGCTTAAGAAAGGGGCCCTGTCCAGGCTGTCCAAAAAGACCTCAATTTGCGGGAGGGGTATGGCTCTGGTTTTATAACCTCATTCAGTTTGTGAAAGTCTATGCATAGCTTATCTTCTCCCACCCTTCCTTAGGAACCAGGACTACTGGGAAGGGCAACTGACTGTGGCTGTCCTCAATAAGGCCCAGGTTGAGTTAAAGTTGTACCTGTTCCTCGACCTTTTTTGCTCGCTGCGGGTTGACTGATAGTAGCCTTGGGCGATAGGGCTGGTATTTTCCTGCAGGTGTTTGGTATGTTCCAGGGTGTCGGTGCATCTGAGGCGGTCCTGGGTTACCTGAGGATATTGGAGTAGTAGTTGTTGAATGTCTCAGCGTTGGTGATCTTTGAGGCCCAGGGTAATGGGTGTAAGGTTGAGCAAAATTTCGGAATTAGTTGTGGGGATGGTATTGTGGTAATAGCACCTACCATGGCCCAGGTTTAGATGGGGTCTTCCCATCTTCTTTCTCCTCCTCATGTTGCTGGTAGGGCTTTAGCAGGTTAATGTGTAGCCATTTGACTCTTCTCCCACAGTCTACAAGGTAGTTCAAGGCTCCTTACTTCCCGAGTATTTTGTGGGGGGCCAGTGAATTGGGTCTCAAGGGGGTGTGTAGCTCCTGTGTGGGGTACCAGGACCTGGTCTCCATCTGGAAACTCAGGAGGTTGCCTTTTTGTGAGCTTGGGCCAGGCCCGACTTTCTCTTGGTTTGCCTCTGTGGCCTGAGTGACAGGCCATGGGGCTCAGAGTTTTCGTTGGATGTCAGTGAGGTCCTTCGCCCAACTGGACCTTTCAGGTTTGCACAAAGTCTCATATAGGATGTTGAGGGGGGGCCCCGTGTGGAGTGAGCATAGAGGAGCTTGAAAGGGCTGTACCTGAGGGTTTCTGAAAGGGGCCTGGCGAATAGCAAAGAGGGCGTAGGAAAGGTTCTCCTCCCTTGTGTTAGAGTTTGGCTAAGGTGGAGCCGAGGATCCAGTGGAATCTCTCCACTATTCCCAGCTCTTTGGATGAAATTAGAGTTGGATATGTTTTTCTCCCTGGCTGGCCATGCTGTCCTGGAATTCCCTAGGCATGAAATGTCGCCCCTGATCACTTTGGATAGTGGCGGGGAACCCAAAATGGCAGAATTGTATGAGGGCCTTCACAGAATTCTTGGAGCTCTCACTCTGGACTGGGATAGGCTCTGGGTATCATGTGAAGCGATCTATTATAGTTAGGCAATGGTTATGGCCAGTCTTGCTTTTTTTACGTCCCTGTGGTGTATAATAGTCAATGATGACATCCTGGAATAGGGCACCAACAGATGGAATGTTCCTTATGGGAGTCTTGGGGATGACTTCATTGGGGTTGCCAGTTATCTGGCAAGTAGGGCAGGAGGCTACAAAATCCTTGACAGCTTCGAGGTCAGCCAGTAGGGGTGTCGCTGATGGCCTTGGTGGTCTGGGTGACACCGATGTGCCCTCCAATCCTGTCATGTGCCAGTTGGGGGATTTTTGTTAGAAGGGAGCTGGGCATTACCACCTGCTGGTGGATGACCTGAGCAGGCTCATGTCATTCCTGGGTTACCTGGTAGAGTACTTTGTCCTTCAGGAGGAAGTCATCCTTCACAAGGTCCACAAGGTTTTCTTCACTGGTGGTGGCATCAGAGTGGAGAGCTGCAGCTTTGTGTCCTCAGTCTGGGCCTGAATGAGTTGTTCCCTGCTTAAGGTTGGAATGGACGCATTTGCCCCTTGATGAGGAGGGTGGCTGTAGGACTGGAGTCAGGTTGACCTTGCATGGTGCTAGGCTGATCATGCAACCATGGCACTTCCACTAAGGTGAGATCTGCTGGGAGTGGGTCTTTGCAAGGGGTAGGTGCCTTCTTCTCAGGTTCATCAGGAACCACGGCCATCATATAGCGCAGAGAAATCAAGGAGTCTCTCCACTGCAGAAGGTCCTGGCCCAAAAGGAATGAGTGTTCTGTCGAGAGGAACATGACCACCCCGAAGAGATGTTCCCTCACTCGGGAGGAATCACCAGTAGTGACACTCAGGTTTACCCAGCAAATGGTCATCCTCTTGTCCTCATGATGGGTGGCACTGGGAGGCACTTGGGCCCAGGTGATAAGACTCACTCTGTCAATAATGTTAGGCAGGATCTGCTGTGGTGTGGATCCATCAAGAAGTGCCACAGACACTTCCTCAAGGCTGATCCACTCAGGGGCTGTCGAGAGCTAACAGCTTAATTGACTACCTTAGGAGGGGGGAATCTCTTACATCCTTTGTAGAATGCAGACTTGTGGCCCCTCTGCCCACAGTCTCGGCAGATTGCATCTTGGTAGTTTGGTTTTTGGGGTAGCTGCCATGGGTGCAGGCTTAGAGGTGGAGGCTGTAGCTCCAGGGAACTCTTCCTCTTGGTGGCGAGGTGCCCTACTCTTTTACAATGCTGGCACACCGTGACGTTAGATGGGAGCTCATTCTTAGGGCAATGTGAACCCGCAGTATGACTTGGTGGAGAATCTTTCATCTTAGCGAGCTGGCAGGAGGGTGGTAGGTGTCCCAACCATCCGCCAAGCAACAACACTTGGTGAAAGTCTTGGGATGTTTCTCACTAAGGTGAGTGGCTAAGCCCCAGTTGCAATACAGGAAGTTCTTGAGCTCGAAATCCTTGCATTCCAAGGCCTCCAGCCAGTGCTTGAGAGCTCCAGTCTTATGATGCACCCAGTCGGACCAGGTTTGGCCTGCTTCCTTCGGGAGGTTGCGCCAGCGCTGCCTTCATCGCTCAGGAGTGATCTTGTATGCCTTAATGACCACTCATCGGACTTCCTCCCATTGGCTTGTCCAAGGAGCTAAAAGTGTCCAGGCCCTTGCCTCCCATATGTTTGGCAAGGATCAAGGCGATCTCCATGGCTGTAGGAGTGAAGGTATCAAAGACGCTTTCCGTTTAGTCTAACCAAGCTTAGGACTGCCTATTTTGATAGTTCAGAAAAATAGACTCTAAAAATGCCTATACAGGTATTATCCTACTTACGATGGGGTTAGATTCCAAAAAGACCCATCATTTGTTGGAAAAATATATCACGAATGTAGCCTAGCCCACACTAGGGTATTCAGTACCCTTACATGCATACCTTTGGTAGCCTTGACTGCACTATAAGTATACCCTATACATTACTGGTTTAGTAATTATTGATATCAGCTAATTCTGGGCTCATGCCAGTTGACTTATGATAATTCAATACAAGAGAAATTGAATAACAAACAAAGGTTAAACAGCCTACATTGAGTATATATCGTATACATACATGGTAGACTAGCCAACATTATACTTGTACTGTACAATATATTCACATATTAATATCCTTATACAAACATCAACATAACAATATGCATCTTTTCCCATGGAACTTTTAAATGTTATGCTTTACTTCCTGTATCAATAATATTGTATATATTCTTATATTGATTATTTTGTATTATAAATTGAGTTCTGAAGAGATCAACTTTTGGTTTGGGAAATCGATTATCTTTTATCTTGCCGTATTTATCAGTTCAGAGCCCCCTTTTCTTGCTTCTAGTTAACGTAAATGAATCTCCAGATAATTTGGTTATATGGGGGCAAAGTTAGTTAATTATCTGTGAAGTGATTTTAGTTGAAATATAACTTATTAATGCGTCTTGTTGTGAAATTAACTATTATTTTTGTGCTGATAGATGACATTGGCCGTTTGGACTTTGGGGCATTTGTTTTGTGAAAAAAGTTAAAGTATACCTTAGTTTAACCAGACCACTGAGCTGATTAACAGCTCTCCTAGAGACTGGCCCGAAGGATTAGCTTATTTTGCGTGACTAGAACCAATTTAGTTACCTAGCAACTGGACCTACAGCTTATTGTGGAATCAGAACCACATTATAAAGCGAGATGAATTTCTATCACCAGAAAATTCACTAAATCCTTCACTGGCCGGCCGGAGGATCAGAACGTGGGCCTAGGAGAGTGTTAGAGTGAAATCTGATGAACCAAACAAAAATTTCTTTCAGTTTTCTTCTGAAGATGGAAAGAAACCCACAAGGTTCTATTAATAATACTTGTTTTACTTATGCGATATTTAGCCCCATCCAGTGAAGAACTTGTTTTGTGTGAAAATAGTCAAGATTTCATTTGCTATTTTCACTTGATTTCATCGTAATACGAGCTCTACGTATTTATCTTTTATCGTCGTGAAAACAGCAGTAATATTTGTTCTTTTTTCATGCCCAGTAGTTTTGATTAAAATACTTTTCTCCCGATTTCATATACGGTCGAAGTTTCATCCATGTTGCTGATGCGATAATTTGCAGTCATTAGCAGCTTGAACGTTGTTTCTCAGCTTCAGCTACAATTTACAACAAATTTAGCATTATATTTCTTCGCGATCTTTTATCCATAGCAATAAGGGTATAATGTAAAAAATATATCAGTCCTATTCCTGCCAGCTTAATTTTGGCAACATAACTACGGTAATTGTTACAATCGTCGATAGTTCGCTGGGTGAGGGGTTCGTTCTCAGCTACCACTCTGTTGATCCAGGTTCAAATCTCCGACCGGCCAGTGAAGAACAAGAGGAATTTGTTTCTGGTGGTGAAATTCTTTCTTCTAATGTGGTTGGATTCCACAATAGCTGTAGGTCCCACGTTGCTAGGTAACCAATAGGTTTCTTAGCCACGTAAATAAATCTAATCCTTCAGGCCAGCCCTAGGAGAGGCAATTATTCAGCTCAATGGTCTGGTTAAACTAAGATATACTTAACTATCATACATTAGTTAAATACAGAAGCCAAAGCAGCTGATGTTATCTAGATTGGTTACAAAGCAAAACAAGTTTCTTGTTCGTTGTTTTATAACTGTCTGCATTCACACCACTTAAAGTATATGTTATAATACTTTTAATTTGCTAGAAGAATATTGTATATATATATATATGTATATATATATATAATATATATATATATATATATATATATATATATATATATATATATATATATATATATATATATATATATATATATATATATTATATATAAAATCTAAAATCTAAGTGGCGGTTTGAGGTGCAAAAAAACGAGCTGATAAAAGAATGCTGCTGATTTATTCATGATCCAGGCGGTTTATATAGTGGCAGACTGTCGTCGTGTCGCGGAATACAGTGGGAGCACAAGTGACCTGAGGTCAATAATGATTAACAATAAACACAGTGAACGAGTACACTTTACAGTGTGAAAATAGACAGAACTGAAATTGAATACAATATTGATGCCTGTGAAAGAAGAAATACACGATACACAATTGACAACAGGTAAACAATTATATACATAGTTTAAATGATTGAATTTGCGTGACCTGGCACGTTAGGCGTGACTAATTGTAGAGGCAAAGAAAATGGGACGTCACCACAGAAAACTTGCTCAGCAGAGACTTTACAAACAACACGTTTAGCAGAGACTTCACAAATGACTTTACAGATGACTTTACAGTGGTCTCATTTTTACAGTACATTTATTCATGCATTCAGATTCCACTTTGGAGGGAAAGGGTATCATCATTCAATCTTCATCGGGGTTTAAGGCTTGCAGTGATAAGCTTATCCTGTTACTTTGAAGAAATAAAAAAGTAAAGAGGTTCTGGTGGTTATTGATAATACACACACACACACACACACCTATATGTATATATATATATATATATATATATATATATATATATATATATATATATATATATATATATATATATGAATATAAATTATCTAGTGAAAGGGGTGTAGATTCTATACCTACAATTATTACCTTTCCACAAGCATCTTTACTTAAGTTAGAACGATGGGGGTCATTCACTAATTGAAGTTACAGCTGTTACTCTAACATCAGAATATTGAGGTGGTGCTTAGATCTAGCGATCTTGTAACTGAGTTTAAAACCCTGCTTAAGTTGTCCCATTCTCTCTACTGGTCTAGATGTTTTAACACAGAACTGCTTTATAGACATTTGAAGTGACTGTGCCATCCTTATACCAATCAGCAGTATGTTCTTAACGTTAATTTCATCTCTAGGACCTAATTATTATGAAAGAGAAGATTTTCAGTGCTCAAAGGATGTGAGTGCTTATTTGGAAATTTAGCTTTATACTTTTTAAGGAATATAATTTTGTAACTGAATATTATTCACAG
Organism: Macrobrachium rosenbergii; assembly: GCF_040412425.1. Taxonomy (NCBI): domain Eukaryota; kingdom Metazoa; phylum Arthropoda; class Malacostraca; order Decapoda; family Palaemonidae; genus Macrobrachium; species Macrobrachium rosenbergii. Next base: position 80,616,078 of record NC_089743.1, read on the forward strand.
TAACTTTAAGTATATATAAAATGCCTGAAAAATCATGCTGCCAAAATGACAAATAACTGAGTAAAAATAATTAAAATCATCTGGAACTTATATTTGCATTTTTGTAATACTTAAATAAAAAATTCCCACTTCAGTGTACAAAAACTTGCATTTGACAAGCATGTGTACGGTAGAGTAGCTATCAACTTATACCTCTCTTGATAGCTCAGTGGTCAAATATCACTGTACGCCATTGTTTGCCAAACCAGACAGCAGTTCGAATCCCATTTGTATAGAAATTACTAATTATAACTCCCCATGGTTGTGAGTTATTACCAAGGTATAGTGAACTGGATGTTAAAAGACCTTTCTGACTTAATATTTGTGAATATAAGAAATGTCACGGTGTATGTGACAAAAATTCTTAATTAACCACTTCCTACAAACCTACCCATTTTAAGTACAAAAACTATTCATCAGGCATATATACAGTAGAGTCAATATCATCTTATACCTCTCCTGATAGTTCAGTGGTCAAAGGTCACTTTATGATGTTGTGTGTCAAACCAGACTTCTTGAGTGTAAATTCCCAAGGTGTGGTGAATTGGATATTTAACGACATTTGAGGCTTAATTTTTGTTAATACAGTATTAGTAAAGTGCAGCTGAATATTGCTGTAATTTTAGTTGGGACAATTACACTTATAATAATAATAATAATAATGTATGCCTGAGTACCATTTTGTAAGTTTTGAATGTTCGATAATGCTATTAGTATTGTAGTTTGATGAGAGGTATAAAAGTCAATAAATGTTGAATTATTTTTTTTGCAGGGATTATGGAAAGCCCTTGAATGGATAACATTAATCGGATGCTCAATTTCCATCATATGTCTGGCTATAGGGATTGTCTGTTTTGCATTGCTGAAGGTAGCTCGGGACAAGAAGAAGTCAACTGTTGGGGCGTTGAAATATCTTATCCGGTTAAACCTCTGTATCTGTCTTCTTTTGGCCGAGCTCATCCTCTTGACGGGACTAAATGCCACAAAAAATAAGATCCTTTGTGCATTTGTTGCTGCTCTCCTCCATTACTTTTTCATCACTGTTTTTGCTTGGTGTGCCATTGAAGCTTTCAATCTGTATTTAGCTCTTATGAAGGTAAGTGAGATATTACTTGTTGTTCAGTTTATTTATTCATGTGTAGGTATGTGTGTCTTTGCCAACTTTCATTATTTATTTGCTAATTTTGATAGGTCTGGTAATAAAAAATAACTTGAGAATATGATCAGTTAATTGATAATGATGGTAAATTTAGTCAAAGCAGTGACCAAGTGTGGTGTATTTAGAGTATAGATTAGGGATGTGATATAATGAGCAAACCCTTCAGATTATACTAGTGAGAATCTACAATTGTGACTAAGTGGATGGTTACAAGAGTAATGATATTAATCATAAATTGACAACAGTTAAGTAACATTGAGAGGAAAATTTTGACTCAAGTGCAGCTGAATGATGAACATTCCAACTGAGTATAATGGTGTAAACATAACATAATCATAATTCATGAGAGTGCCACAGCATTCATAGTTAACGAAATAGAGAGACTGGGAAAACTGCAGAATACAAAAGCCAATATTTGCGACTGGGTCAGTGGCTTGGTAGGACGGAAATAAATACAGAAGAGATATAAATTCAAGTATTTAAAATTGTCATCACAAATTACAGATTAAATCGTGGTAATAAAGCTCATAGAAGTCTGAAGGGTTTGTAAAATTATAAGTTTAGCTTTCAGTGACCAAGCTCTTGATATTTTGGAACTTTTAATGTAATAGCACTTTGTATTTCATCATTAATTGTATTATAGTGTTGAGTTATCATTCCCATTTTATACAAAAGGAATTCTTATGACAGTAGTTTTACAAAATATTTTCTTGAGATGTTGAGAACTGAGTGGACTCTATATTATGGTGTAAATGTCTCTTAAAGGAATATGAACTTTAGATGCATTTTGAGTTGAAGGACAATTAACAAGTTTCTTGATCAGTGCCTCTTTATTCACTGCTTTCATAGCATTTGATATATGTAAGTGTTGATATTTCTCAGGTTAGATCATTTATTATTATAATACTATTGATCATTGGATGTTTCATTGTCTTTTCACTTTTCCAAAATCTGAACTCAAGATTAACAAATAAATGTAATCACTAGAGAAATGGCAGGTGAACTGAATAAATTTCAGTCAGTTATTCAGTAAGTAAGTCACTTAATAATCAGGTGATTTATAATTCTGATGTATCACAGAATCAGTGGTTATTTTTACTGTGCTCAATGCCCCAAGATTTAACACTCAATCACAACACACCTCATCCATGCAAAGATCAAAGTTTAGTGATGAGAAACAAGACACTGTGCATTACCTTCTTTGTTTTACAGCACTCATAAGCATTTTGAGGTCATGATACTCTACTACACCCATATTTATCTAAATAAGACTAGTAAAAACCTCTGCCATTAACATCAGAACAGAAGGTACACATCAAGCAATGATTGATCCAGAAATACTATTAGTATTTATAGTTCTAATTGTCAATGGCATCATCTGCTTAAAAAAAATCTTTGGGTCTGAAATGTTACAAAATCATAGTACAGTACATATTTTTCTAAAAGGCTATAGACTTCACTTCCAAAGAATATGAAATTTGATATCATATTATCATAAGTTTCCAAGGCTGCAGATCTACTAGTTGAGGTTATCTTTAGGAACAATCACATTCTTAGTAAACTGCTACAGAAAAGTTCTCAAGTGGACAAAAGATAAACAGTAGTCTACTCCACTCTTCTCTTTTACCAACATCATTTTCTCTCTCTCCCACCCTTACCCTCACACCAACATCCCCTGCATCAGTCTGGCAAGTTGCTCTATTCTATCCCATTTGTAGACGACAAGAAAAATTGCCAAATCCCTGACTGCTTAAGGATATTCATTGGCCTGTGTTCTGCCAACTCTCAAAAGAAGGAAATAACTGTTTGGTCTCATTAAGAGACTTAATGGTAATTTTTTAATTAAAAAGAAATTTAGCATTATCAAGATAAAAATGTTTATTTTCATTTTATAGTCTTGTTCATAGACTGCTTTACTAAGGTATTTCTTAAAGAAGCAAATGCTCCATTACTATGAAGGTTAGAGTTTCAAATGAAATAATTTTTTCAATATAGTAATATACTGCATATATTTTTAAATTATCTGTGAGTTGCCGTTTCTAAATTTTCACCCCTGTAGGAGGGGGTAGTCCGTCAGTGCACCTCACAAGGTGTAATGTAGGCATTGCTTAAGGTTTTTTGCAGTGCAACCCCTTTCATTCCTTTTACTGTATCTCCATTCATATTCTTTTTCTTCCATCCTGCTATCCACCCTCTCCTAACAATTGTTTCATAGTGCAGCTGCGAGGTTTTCCTCCTGCTACTTCTTTCAAACCTTTCTACTCACAATTTCCCTTTCAATGCTGAATGACCTCATAGGACCCAGCGCTAGGCCTTTGGCCTAAATTCTATACATATTCAGTTCCATTCCATTTTAAATTTTCATGATTTTATTTTCATAGGTTTTTAACACAGAGATCTCTCAGAAGCATTATATATTAGCTGGCTATGGCCTTCCATTAATAATGGTGGCAGGAACACTTGCGATTACGCAGGCTAATGGTTATGGATCCAGTCTTGTGTAAGTCTGATTAAAGAATGAGAACCCTATTTTGTGTCTTATTTAACTTAAATTGGATATTCACTTTATAAATAACAACTGTTAACTTAAAAAAAAGTCAGAAGGTTATATTTTGTGAAATTCATACCAGTTTTGCATGAAGTTTATCACTGTCAAGGTGAAATGCTATTATCTTATTACAACAAGTGTTTCAATGATTTTTATTAGAACTATATTTTCAGCAAACAGAAAATGTTACCTTATAATTTCAAAAATAGTCATATATGTTAGATTCAATTAAGGTAGGAATCAACATTCTATTTGAAAAAGAATTAAAGTAAAACCAGTAAAGGATGGGCCATTATGCTTTAGTTTGTAATGTTTTGATCTTTCTGTATAGGTGCTGGTTAGCCCCTAATGGTCTCATTTGGAGCTTCGCTGGAACAATTGCTTTTATCATAATAGTAAGTATGATTGCCATCCTTAAGTACCCCAGAATGGGACTTTGATTCATGTAAAATAGGGCTTAGTTTCCATGGGAGTGTGGTCATTTGAGTTGAAAAAATAACTTGCTACATATTTATAAAGTTGAATTCTTGCAAGGCAAGTGAATACACCCAAGAAAACATTCTTTACCTACTTAGAGGCCTGACCACATTGTGTGTGCTATTTATTACTATCCAAGCAAGCATTCCTTCTTTTAATTACATGCAAAATACCAACACCCCTTAGTAACCAGCCAAGACTAGATTTCTTTGAAATTTTTTACTAAGGTAAATGTATGGAAGCTGCTGTCAGAGGTGTGAGACTGTAGGTACTCCTGCTGCCTTGTACTATTTGGAACTGTGTTGCTAATATTTCCCAGAAGAGCTTGAGCTGCTATGTGGTTATAATTGTGGAAGCCAGAAATGTAGCCTAACTTGGCAGATAACCAATAAGGAAAAACAAAAGAGGAGAAATGACTGAAGCTGTCCAAGCTACTTAAGAGTTTGAAAACAATTTCATTACACTGTCTGTCACAAACAGACATAAAAACACTGTACATCATAAATGAATATGGCAATAAATTCAATACTTAAAGGTTAGCATGGCTGATTCTTAAGAAATATTAAGGTGGATAATAGAAAAACTAGATAAATAAAAGCTCCTGGAGGTGAAAAAAATTACTGAATTAAAATCTAGAGGTAAAAAATTGCTGAATTAAAGCATCTAACATTGGTGTAAAGTAAATGTTAATGGATTTTGGTAAATGGCACATAAGCTTGATCACTGGCCAAAGTTGAAAGGCAAATTCTTTCAGGTAGTGAATTTTTTTTCTTACTTCTTTAAATGACACATACAGCATGACCAGGGCCAAAGTTAAAAGGCAAATTCCTTCAGGTAGTGGTTATTCTTTTTTTTTCTTCAGTTATGTGTAGTTAACTTCATATACCTTACAGAAAGCAGTCCTGGGTCTAATGTTTTCTTGTTTTTTGAATGACTGGCCTACTGATGCTGCCAATCAGTTTCCAAAAAGTCAAAATTTCAATTCAGAAATGTATTTTGGAGGTTTTGGTTTCAAGACATATCCAGAACCAAGGGGACAGGCTTAGCTTGTGACAAAACCCAATATCCCTTTTTTTTTTTTGAACTAGCAATGATCAAATTGTACATTTCAGTATCATAAGTTCCCATGTATTCTCTTTCCCTGATTGCTATTAATTTTCATTGTAAAGAAGATGGGTTTATCACTTCCTTTTGAACTAAACTCCCCCTAGAATTCTTTTAGCATTTTTAGATTGAACTTAAGCCAGTATTGGCTGCTAGGTTGCCTTTCCATCAGCTTTTAATTAAAATTTCAAGATTTTTTTAAAAAGTCAGTAGATGGGATAGTTAACATAATTTGTCTGATGAAAAGTAATTACTGTACATTTTTATACAGTTGGATATTCTCATTATTAATGTAGTCAATCACTCAGGCACCTTAAATAATACATTGACATTCAGTCATTTCAAATGAATCACTTGGAAAGAAAAGGATGAGGCTTGCATAACTGATAAAAATATGTCGGTATTTCCTATGTTAAAGCATGTAACTGACAAGAATTTAGTTAATACATTTTCAGTATACTCTAATATCTTTTAAATGTCTTTTTCCAGGCAAATATAGTGGCCTTTGTTATGGTAATGCGAGTTGTCTGGAATGATCAAACTGTTGGAGCCACAGCAAAAACTGTTGATAAATCCAAATTGCGTAGAGTGATTGGTTCTATCTCCATATTCCTTATGCTAGGACTGACATGGATTACTGGTTTTTTGTACATAACGGAAGGTAAGATTATAATTTCCATTTAAATCTCATGTAAATGTCTGATTGACAACTGTTTTTGACATACTTCATCTTTTGTGATTGAAAAAATATTCTGTGCTCATATCTCATCTCCTGATGTACTTAACATTCAATTGTATCTTTTTCTGTGGTTTTACCATTCATTAGTCAATAATTATTTGCTCTGGATTTTCAAACAGAAGCATGCAGTACAATGGTACAGTTTCAGAGCTCTTTCTTTTTGTATGCCTTACTTTTTGACATATTAAAAGATGACGTTTGAAAGCTCTGGATCTGAATTGTAACCTACTGATGTGAATCCTTGTTGATGGATATGAAATTCAATACACAAATTTTTCTCTTTTATGTCCTTGTAAGTGAAAACATTCCAGTGCTATAGTGAAATATTTTTGGTAGACTTCAGAGCAGTTCCTGTTAGATTCCCTTAGATAATTTGCTAATGGTTACCAGTTGATGGTCATCAGAAAACAAATGTCTAAAACATATTTTTGTTTGGCTTTGAATTCAATTGTTGGTCTCTAAATTACATACTCATCCTTTCTTTTTTCACCTATTTTTCCTCCTTTGCTTTCAAGATTACATGTCAGTGACCTAGTAGGCATAATTGTTTTTTGAAGGTGGCAAATTTGTAATAACATACCTTTCCACATGTAGAATTTGAGTAACTGACAAGCTTGAGCATTGAGAAAATTGAATGTTCAACTTAGCCCTCATTGCTGGACCTGATCTTGGTAGATGGTCCTTAAAATTCAGTGTATCAAGGATATATCCAGCTGCATTATCTTAGGGTAAGTGTGAATGAATTACAGGAGTGATGTTTCTTCTGTAGATGGACTCATTGAATTATTTTTTCCATGCCCAACAAAATATATAAGCAAATGACTCAGGAAGATGACAAGCAGTCAACATGAATGAGTTTTACAAAAAATTAACAGGTCAACATTATTATTTTTAAGCTATATAGCTAGAACAATAAAACAGAAGGATGAAAAAAGTTTATATTTCATCAAACTTCTATTAATTTTGACAGCACATTTGGGGCATTAATTTTGACAGCATATTTGGGGCAGAAAATTGCTTAAGACCTCTAGCTCCCAATGCAGGATGAACTATTTTTCCTTTGAGTTTAGAAAATACACTCCAAGGGGTTCTCTAAATAAAAAAAAGCCAAGAGAAATTTGTGATAGAGGTAACAACTAAATGATAGTGGTATCAATTAAGTACCAATCCATAAATTTTCAAAATAGTGTAGAAGTTGGTATGACTTTTGGTGTCAGTAATCATGTCTCATTTGATTATATTTAGGAAACAACAGAATGGCTTCCCATTCAAGAGGCAGAAGAATTTACCATGACCCACCAATTATCATTTTAAAGGTAAACATTTTTTATGTAGAATTAGCTGCTAAAACTATAAATCATGGTCAGAATAGAAAAGTGCACCCGTTTTTGCCAAAATGACAGTGCAAGACTTTTATGTTGTGAATATGGGCATGCATGTAAACAGGCTTGAATTGCAATACTCCAAGATTTATCAAGGGCAGAGTCCAAAGTTCATTATGAATTAATAACACAGAACTGAAGCTGATGGTGACAATAACTGAGTTGTTAACCAAAGAGGCAAAACAATCTTAAATCATTGAGATACTCAGGAAAAATCTCTCATATAAAGCAGTCTTGAAAACTAGGTTTCACAGAGGTAGTTGGAACACCACAGTATATTAATTTGTCTGTTATATAATATCCCTGATTCATCAGCATAACCTCTAAGAGGAAAGAATTTGATATTTACATGTTTCTTTCAGCCTCGGTGGGTGTAGCAGTTGTATTCACTTTGCTTAATTCTCTCCAAGGAGCCTTTATCATAATATTTGGAATCTTTTTGGAAGAAAATGTCAGAAAAGAACTACTTCAGATTTTCATGGAAAAGGTAGGTTGTGTTACTTTTGTCTACATTATATATACCATCAGATGCACACTGTATATCTGTTGATGTATTTTATTCCAGCTCATAGTCATTTTCCTTTCACAATGGAAATGGGATGAGGTTAAAACCTCCATGGGCTCACTTCCTTCTTGTCTCCACATAGAAACAGTAGTCCTCTTTCCCAAACATGGCATTCCCAAACATGGCACTATGTTTAAGCAAACTGCATTAAAGTATCTTGAACAGTCTCATTAAATAGAATTCTTTAAGATAAACTTTTAAGTAATTTTCCCAATTAACTCTACAACAAGAATGAAAAGATGCTACTTAAGATTAATCACTAAGTTTAAGCAAACTGCATTACAGTATCTTGAACAGTCATATTAAATAGAATTCTTTAAGATAAACTTTTAAGTAATTTATCCAATTAACTCCACAACAAGAATGAAAAGATGCTACTTAAGATCAATATTTTAATATTTCAGAGCAAGTAATACTTTGCTGAAAAAGGCACAGTTCAGTCCTCCAGAATTACAATATTCACAGCTTTTGATCACACCTTAAAATAATCATATCCTTTCTACAAGAAACCCCCTTCCCTCAGATTTCTAGGCTCTTGTCATAGGTATCTTGTCATCTAAGAGCAACTATCTTAAGTCTGAATCTTATTACTTAGATTTATATAGTCTGTTGTGGCTAAATTAGCCAGGAGTTCTGTCTTGTGTGGGCTCCTTTCTATCCTTCCTTATATTGTCCCATTGATCTTTTGTTGATGACTTCATTGAATATCAATTTTGTGTGCTCTTAGAATATGCCTCCTCACCATAGAATTCAAGTAACTTACATGGTTGAGCATCGTGACAGACTTACTACATGGTATGTTGAACTTGTCCTTCAGCATTGGTCTTGATCTTGACAGACTGATGACTCTTACAACACTGAATATCACTGAATGTTCAGGTGGAACTCCTAGGGTTGCTATTTATGAAAAAACAGCAATATTGTTCCTCTATGGTAGGTCCCCTTTTGAAGGTGGGACTCCATCCTGAACAGATTTACTATAATATCCTAATTGCAAAGCAAATCCATTCTAAACAGTGAGCAGCAGTTAATGGTATTATGGATATGGATGCTCTTCTCCAAAAAGCATAACTACTTTGTCACCCTATGAACTTCAGAACAGAAAATGAGAGAGAAAAGCTTTAGAGCTGTTATCATATCCTCAGTTTTAGAGAATAAGTTAAGTTCATGTCCAGCACAAGAACTAATGAGTCATGTGGCATCATAACTCATTGATGCTGATATCAATTAAAAGGTTATATTTAATGCAATTGAAACTTTTAATATTTTTTAAAATAAATTACAGTAATAAGAAGAATCCATAAAAAAAAATTTGACTATAAAACATGAAATATTAAAAAGTGTGAAGTAAGAAGGCTAGCTTCTAAAAAAAATTAGTACCATACAAACATATACTAGATCTTTTGCAGATTAGTTTCTGAAACATAAAAAAATGGCATTAACATCATATACAACTTTACCACAACTTTAGTTAGCAAGGATGTATCTGCCATTTTCACTTCTGGCTTTGGAGAGAGGTCTTTGTCTAGGGTCCTTGAGATTGGGGAATTTACTTAAACGTCTCTCACTGTTGAAGGAACCAAGCAGTAAGGACACAAATGATTTTCACTTGTCATTAAAAATTCATGCTTATGGCAGGTGTGACCTTTTAATAAGAAGCACAAGGTTGTCTCCCATTTTCTTCAAATATTGCTATACAGTACCCCTGTGATGGAGGTAGCCCCTGTAATCTCCATCTTTCAAAGTTTTTGCCTTATATCCCTAGTGACATTGCCATAAAAGTAAATATACTGTTGAACCTTTTGCTAATTTTTCAGCCTTCTCATTACCATGCACACCCATGTCTGCTGGTGCCTAGCAGAAATTTATTTATACCTGTATTCCTCTGCCATTTAGTAGGTGAAGCACTGGAAGATATTTAAAACTAGTTCATTAGTAGAGTTAAAAACAGACACTGCTTCTCTCAGTAGCAGAGTATTGCTGGAAAAACTGATGTTATAATAAGAAGTGCACCCATTCAATAAAATTCAATACTGTATACCCCAAAACAATTGCAGAACTGAATTTGGAGTCATCTGTAAAGTTGAAAGTTGACCAACACTGTTCCTCATTACATTCCATAAAAATTTCATGAATTTCCAGCTCTGTCATATTCTTCTTGATGCCTGTGAAGTACAGTATTTACAAAATGAAAGCTCCACCAACTTTTATGAGGGGTCATTGATACCTTGAATGGAAGCACCTTATTTCTGGCAGTACAAGGTAATTTAACACCTGTATAGACAGGCAGTACAAGGTAATTTAACACCTGTATAGACAGTCCCCAGATTACGGTGGTCTCGGTTTACAGCGTTCCGACTTTACGGTGCTTGGCTCACGGCGCCGTTAACCTAATTTTACAGCACCGTAAGCTGTTTTACGCCACCATTTATTCCCATTATTATCATCATGATATTCCAGTTTATGGCATTTTTCGGGTTACAGCACCCCATCGGGAATGGAACCCCTGCTGTAAACCGGGGACTGCCTATATTTGTTATACCCTAAACCTATAAGATAAAAGATCTAAGGTATGACTCACAGTACCTTAAAATATTTTCACTTTTGACTGTAGAAAGCTAAAGAGTTTGGAAGAATCTGCAGCCTACACCAATATAGAGTGATGGTAAAGATCTAAAAGCACCTATAGCCAATCAAACAGCAATAAAGTCTTAGGTCAACTTGGGATGGTTGATGAATATACTTCATCCATAGCTCAGTTTTAATAAAATAATGCTTTATATAATTTCAAAAGTATTTTGTAGTCTGTCCCCAAGAAGTAAGGGCCAGTACTTTTAAAAGACTGAAAGCATCTAAGCATCAGAGTTTTAGAGCTTTCAGATGCAGAACCAGTGTCACCCTGTGATCGAAAGTCAATCCTAAAAAGCGGGCTGCTTCTACCCCATTTGGTATCTGTTAACTTTTATGTATATATCTGGGTCAGCATGAGTTCCCCAAATGCTGCAAAACTGAGCTATTTCCTTATTACCTGTAGAGAATTTAAAACCAATCAGATCAGCCTAGTGAATATCAAACTTCATTTGAGTTTTAAGTATAGGAGAAAGGTAATCTTTAACAGGGTCCTGTATGATTTTATTGAGGAAATATTGGACACATGTTCTAAACAAGTATGGAAGATATATAAGGCTCCTAGAACTACAGAGATGATCATCCTCACATTTAAGATTTAAATGTACTATCCTATGTATCTACTGAAATGGAAGAATATGTCTGCCTCTTGAAACAGATACCTCTGTGATGCCATAACTACTTCAAATCTGGATATTCTTGGGTATGCAAAAATGAAAAGCTCTCTGAAGATTGTTCTGCTCCAGAGCATTGAACTCATGCATTTGTTGCAAAGTGCATGAATTGTAGTGTGGATCACAAACCAAATAACAAGATGAGTCCCCAATTTTAAATAAAAGATACTCTTCAGAAGTCAGCTGTAGAGCATATAAACGTAGGGTATGCAAAAAGACTTAGGATAAAGATAAGAATTATGATAAAGCCTTAAAAATGACAAATTTTAAAAGTAATTTGTATTTTTCCTAACTATACAAACCTGAGGTCTGTATGTAGGAATTACCTTCAGCAAAGCTGGAACCGGCCATTAAACTTTTAACGAGGTGGTAAGTTAGTTAACTACCTAACGACTGGGTGGGAGTCCTGCCCGCCCAGCCGGTTGGTAGAGCATCATTTCACTTTCAGCCCATGTAAACTGTGTCAGCTTGAGGGGTGGCATGAGGCAGGCATTAAACTATAAAGACCTCAGGTTTGTGTAGTTAGGAAAAATACAAATTACTTTCAAAATTTGTCATTTGTTCCTACACGATATACAAACCTTTCAGTCTTTATACAGGAAGACTTACTTATTGGAGGGAGGAAGCTGGGTAAATCTCTGAACTGACTGGTAGTTCGCCGTGCTCAGGTCTCCTTCCTGGTCGAGAGATCGAGGAAGAGGACCGTGCCTCTGACAAAATGAACAAAGTATAGGAACTGTATGTTCAGTTGTCAGACTTTTGGGCGCTCCCTCGAATAGATGTGTTGAAAGTAACATCATTAGAGATGAAAGGTTAGGTCGACTCTTGTCTTAGACAATATACGGCCATGTATAAGCAATGGGTTCACATTGTCGGTCCCTCTCTTCCCTTGCTAGAGAGAAGGAAGGATTTGCTTCTATATATCTGAGAGATTGTAGAAAGGATACTCAGTTATATAACTCACTGCATCGACGCCCGTTCCAGCTTGTGACAGCTCAGTAACCTACCCTCTGCCCACAGGGGAGGGTATGTTGAAGGGAATGAGGGAGGGGGAGAGGACCAGTCACTCAACACACTCGTTTACAACTGTACACTCAGGCGAGATGCTACCTGTCCTCTTAGAGGAACTAGGTAAGCTACACAACTTGTTGAGCAGCCACCATGGGACCCAGAGAAAACTTGTCCAGGGACTTGTGGGCAATATCCCAAAGACACAAGGAGGTGAAAGTGATCTGATGTGACCACACCCCTGCCTTCAGAACCTGAGGAACCGACAGATTCTTCCTGAACATGGGGGAACGGACCAATGCCCTTAACTTCATGAGCACTCATGCAGAACATACTGGAGTCCTCCTCGCCTGACGTGGAGTACGCCCATTTGATTGTCTCATGAAGCCAGAAATATATAGTGTTACTGGACACTTCTTTTTTGGTCAAGCCGGTGCTAATGAAGAGTCGTTAACACTCAGGCTGGAGATGTTGAGTCTTCTTCAAATAGTGCCACAGCACTAACAGGACACAGTAACACCTCGTCTGGATTGTTATCAACAAAGTCCTCTAGGGAGGGGATTGTAAAGGACTCGAATCTAGCATCAGGGACCGATGGATTCTGGGTCTTCGCTACGAAATCCGTGACAAAATAGAGCGTAACCGATCCCCATCCCCTCGAGTGTTTAGCATTGTAGGAAAGTCCACGTAGTTCACCCACTCTCTTCACCGATACCAAGGCTAGCAGGAAGACAGTCTTGAGGGTCAGATCCCTGTCTGATGACTCTCGTAAGGGCTCATACGGTGCACGAGTCAGGCTCCTAAGCACGAGAGTCACATCCCATGCGGGGGCCCTGAGTTCCCTGGGAGAGCAGGACTTTTCAAAGTTCTTCATCAGCAAAGATATCTCCAGAGAGTTAAGTGTATCTTAGTTTAACCAGACCACTGAGCTGATTAACAGCTCTCCTAGGGTTGGCCCGAAGGATTAGATTTATTTTACGTGGCCAAGGACCAACTGGTTACCTAGCAACGGGACCTACAGCTTATTGTGGAATCCGAACCACATTATGATGAGAAATGAATTTCTATTACCAGAGATAAATTCCTCTAATTCTTCATTGGCCGGTTGGAGAGTTGAACGCTAGGCCAACAGCGTGCTAGCCGAGAGCTCTATCCACCCCTCCAATGAAGAGCTGATCTCCAGAGAGGAGATATCCACGCCCTTCAGGCGGAGGACCAGGCCCAGGGCGGCTCTATAGCCCTTAGCTGCTGAGATGGAGAGGAGCTTTTCTTGGCAAATGAAGACGAGGAAATCCACTACCTGCTTATCAGTAGCTCCAACCAGAGAGATACCCCATCCACGACACCAACCACAGAAGATGGCCCATTTACCTTGGTAGATTGCAGTAGAGGACTGTCGCAGATATCCAGATATCTCTGTTGCTGCTTGGCAAGAAAAGCCTCTCGCTCACAAGAGATGCTGAATAGTCTCCAGCCGTGAAGTGCGAGCAACTCCATGGACTGGTGGAACCGTTCTATGTGTGGCTGACGCAGGAGGCTGTGCCGGGGGGAATTTCTCTCGGTGCCTCGACGAGAAAAGCTAGCAGGTCCGGATACCATTTGCGTGTGGCCATTTGGGAGCCACCAGGGTCATTCAGAGGTTCTAGGTGATCATTACCCTGTTGATCATAGAATGGAGTAGACAGAACGGTGGGAAGGCATAAGCATTCAGGTTGTCCCATGGGTGTTGGAAAGCGTCCTCTGCTTTTGCCCATGGGTCAAGAACGGTGGAGCAAAATACCTGGAGTTCCTGTTGTGCCTGGTGGCTAACAGATCGATCGTTGGGGTCCTGTAAAGAATGAAAGGCCCTTCCATGATGTCCACTACATTCTTCTTGCCTGGAATGTATCTGGCTGACAGTTCTACTGAGTGGGCTACCGCCCTCTCATGCATCTGCATTGTCAACTGGTGTAACAAAAGAGACACTAGGCTTCCTTGTTTGTTGACATATGCCACTGCTGCAGTGTTGTCACTCATCAGCACCACTGAGTGTCCCATCACTCAATTCCAAAACTCTTGGAGAGCCAGGAAGGCTGTCTTAGTTCCAGGATATTGATGTGAAGGTGCTTGTCCTCGGTTCCACACACCTGAGATCAGCAACTCCTCCAGGTGTGTGCCCCATCCCTCAGTCGAAGCATTTGAGAACAGAAGCATTTCAGGAGGAGGGGTGTGTAGAGACACTCCTATTACAAGGTTCCTGTTGTCCAGCCACCAGGCTAAGTTCTGTCTCACCTCCCATGAGAGGGGGATGGGAAAGGATGGGAGATCCCATGCCAGAGACCATAACTCCTTCATTCTCCACTGAAGAGAACAAAGGTGAAGCCGTCCATGAGGGACCAGCTTCTCCAAGGACGACAGGTGACCAAGAACGACCTGCCACCGCTATGCTGGTTGTTCCTGCTGGGACAGGAACATTTGCTGATACGAGAGTCCAAGGGGTAGACCCTTGCTGCTGCTGCATCTATCAGCATGCCCAGGTACTTCATCCTCTGCTTGGGTACGAGATCGGATTTCTCAAGATTTGCTATGCTCCCCAGATCGGGGCAAAACTTGAGAAGGCGATCCCTATCTTGGAGCAACTGCAGACAAGATTTCTCCAAGACTAGCCAATCGTCAAGATATCTGTTCACTCGGGTGAACACCTGGGAAGCGGTTGAGAGCCCGAAACAAAGTACCCTGAATTGGAATACCGACAATACTTGCTAGAGGAGTGATGAATGGGTATTTGAAAATACGCATCCTTCGGGTCTACCATAAGCATGAAGTTGTTATCCCTGATGGAAGCGAGCACTGGACGGGCCGTTTCCATCTTGAACCGAGTCTGGTGAACGAATCGGTTCAAGGGAGAGAGATTGATAACTGGCCTCCAACCCCCCAATTCTTTCTTGACAAGAAAGATTCGACTGTAAAAGCTTGGGGACCGATCTGTCACAACTTCTATAGCACATTCTCTCAGCATCGCTGCAATCTGCTCCTGGAGAGCATGATCTTTTGGCGAGCTGAGTATGTAGGACTGGAACAGGACTGGAGAGTGGGTGAGGGGTGGTCGAGACTCAAAGGGAAGTAGAAAGTAGACAGCCCTCCCGAGGGACATCTACCACCCAGGTCTTGGCTCCACGTCGCTGCCATGTTGGCCAATGGCTTGACAGGCAACCTTCTCACCAGCGGCAGCTTGTGGAGGGGAACACCGACCCTAGCATTTTCCTCCCTTCTTCTTTCCCTTGGTTCCCTTCCCTCTATTGGACTGAAAGGGTTGGGGAAAGGGGTGCAACTGTGCACCTTTCTTAGTAGGGGTAGAAGGAGGCTGGGTTGTTCCTTGAGCGCCCTTCAAAGTCTGGAACTTCTTAGGTCCTGAGGAACTGCTAGCCAAACCTGGAGGTCAGGTCGAGTGACGTGAAGACCCGGAGGCCTTTGTCACTACCTGGTGGACAAATAGGCTGTTATCCTCGACGTGATGTTTGTCTACCGCAGCGTCTACCTCTTCTCGAGGAGAGCGGTAGAACCCAGCACCAGTCCATTGCAAAGAGCCAAAGCAGAGTCCGGGCCGACGTGCTTGGTGATCTGAGAGAGGACAGCATCCCCTCCTCTTCAACACTAAGTTGGCCCCACAGGTTTGCCGTCTGGTGGGCCAGGTAGGAGATGGCCCTACCCCCAGACTAGCACAGTCTCACAAAGGTTGAGTCCTCAGCGGGGTTAACAGACCCCCCTGAGGCTGCAATCTTGGACATCATGAGGGACCACAGGTACAACCAGGAGATTGCCTGGAAGGCTGCCATTGCAATGGTTTCCAGGGTCACTGTTTCTTGTTGCATGAAGACTATGTCTTCCACCCCAAGCTGCTGCAGCATTAGACCTGGAGCTAAGAGAACCAAGTCCGGGTCAGCCTGTTTCGTCGGCAGTGGCTCTGTTGAGGGCACATAATATTTCTTCTGGCGAGGAAGAGGAGGGGAAGTAGCTTCGATCGAAGCGAACTCTCCCCCCCGAGAGACAAGAGAGTTAACCTGAGCTAATACACCCTCGGCAAGTGAGGACCAAGGCAAGCCTACAGAAGCTCTGAGTTCCCTCTTGGGGTCCCAGTAGACTTCTAGGCCAGAGGGATGATCGACGGATGTTGCCGTGGTCCCTTCCCCAAGATCATTGTGTTGACAAATCAATGCAACTATCTCCAAAAAGGTCCTCTGTATCTTGAGAGGATCTGCATCTTGGGAAAGAGGACCCTCGGGGTCCTTCCGATCCGCAGTCCTCCCTCGATACTCTCCCTGCAGGTGGGAGATCCTCACCAGAACCCCCGGCTCTCCACTCAACCATTTGGGCATATGAATGGGCAGGTCCGAGAACCTTGCCCGCTTCGTAAGTCCTCATGGTAGGGCTATGCACAGACAGCGAGTCCGAATCATGGGCCCTTCTGTTGGACTCACGGTTCCCGGTAAACCCCCAGGAAGTCGAGGGGACAGGAGAGGGGAAGCGAGTACCCTTACCTGTTCTACCAGAACCCACAGTACCGACAGGGGAGGCAGGCCGAAAGTGATCACCAACCCACAGTGGAGATGGCTTCACGGGTCTAGGAGAGCCTCTCCTGTTGCGCGAACGTGAAGGAGGGTTGTTCCGAGGAGAGGGCAGAGGTTCGCATGGATGCACATGAAGACTCTTTGGATGCGAGTGAACGCGAACGGGAGGCAGGCCAGGGAGAGCGATTGCACGCTCTTGGGCAAGAGGCTATCCTGTCCTCTTGACATACTCCAGTCTTCTTTGGGGCCGAGGCTCCCTGGTGAGAAGACGACTGTAAGGGGGACCTCCTCGATGCGACTCCCGGTGAGCAGACCATCGGGTCAACAACATGCTTGTGGAACCCTTGATACATACTCAAGCGAGTAGCAGAAGGGGGAGGGGAAGCACTTGCTTGCTTGGACCCTGTCTAATCTTGCGTGCTGCACTGGAACATGGACTGGTCGAAGAGACCCGAGATTTCCCAGAAACCTGAGCTCTTTGAGAAACTCTTCCCACCTTGGATGTCCACATACTTGAAGCTTCCACAGTACGTGAAGGTTCCGCGGAAGACCTCTCTGCTTGAAAGTCCAAGGAGACTTGAGCAGAGGCAGGTGCAGCAATACGCTTAGAGCCAGGGCTCCGAGCAGAAGTCCCGGGTGCTTGGATCTCCTTAGAGGTCGGTGCATCCTCGGCTCCCGAATCAGCAAGTCTTGACGAAACTCGTGACGGGGCCCCTGAGTGCGAAGACCAGGGAGAGCCTGCATCTCTGTTGGGGAGAGAGATGGCCCTTCAAAAGACCCAGCACGGGGCTCCTTCCGGGAGGGAGAAGTGACCTCCTTCTTCCTCTCCTTGCGGGCTTTGGAAGAGGGAGGGGAGGAGGTGGAATCAGACGAAGAAGATGACACTCCCCTCGATCTCTTCTTAGACTTCTTCTTCATCGCCTTCTTCAAGAGGGTGTGGAGGATCTGCTCCCCAAGGTTGGAGGAAGACTCAGGAACAGACACCCGGGAAGCAGGAACAGGCACCACGGAGGCCATGGCAGGGGCAAGCATCTTGTGTACTCTGGCGGGGTCATCAACATGGGGTGCATTGATACTAGAAGAGGTATCAGGTAGCTAGTTGTCATTGTGACAGTCTGCATGGTGACTGCTGGAGTGGAATGAGTCACCAGAGAGGGAGCATGGATGTGTGTTGCTCGGAGTGACTGAGGATGCCTCTCATCGAAGGAACTCCTTGGAGACCGAGAGACTGCCACCCGGAGCTCTTCCACTTCCACGCCTGAAACAAAAGTCAGGTCAGAGGGGGGCCACCTCCATTTGCGTCGAGGGAGACTCGTCTCCCCTGGAACGAATGGAGGCCATCGCAGGGAGGTTGCTCTGGTCTCCAGTTCCCCAACGATGATCTCCTCCTGATGAGGCAAGAGACAACGAAGGGGAAATCCCTCCCGATGGAGAGGTAGCAAGGCATGAAAGTCTCACTGGGGGGATGAAAGCATCCAAAGGATTACTCGCCAAGAATGTCGTCGAGGGTGAATTACCCTCAGATGACGACTTGGGGAGCTTCTTCTGATACTTCCTCCTCAACGAATACTTCTTCCATTGCTTTGGAGGCCAGTCACAGCACTCTCTGCACAGACAGAATCAGGGTTGCACTCAAATCCCCTGCACGATGTGCAAAAGAAATGAGGATCTACATCAACAGGGGAGTGATAAAGACTGCAAGCCTTATCAGCAGTACCAGGGCACTTGCGCATGGTAACCGGGTTGCGCTCCGATGGTTTAGATAACTTGTGGGTTTGCTCCATGTTAAGCAAGCACACAAGGACAAAAAAGGTAAGCAACAAAAGGGAACAAAAGGAAACAATCCCACCGGGGAAGGCAATGTCCCCAGAAGAACACTTTAAAAGCAACAGCAAGCAGGGCAGAGGGCAGCGGGGCACATCTACTCACAATGTTGGCCAAAAGTAAAATGGCGCTTTGCCGACCGGGCGAGTGGGACTCTCATCCGGTCGTTGGGTAGTTAACTACCTAACCACCTCGTTAAAAGTTTAATGGCCCATTCCAGTTTCACTGAAGGTAATTCCTATATAAAGACCAAAAGGTTTATATATCGTGTAGGAACAATTTAACAATACTGGAGACTTAGCAAGAAATATGAAACCAACTAGACCCAGTAAGAAATTATACAAACCATCTAGTACACCTTCTGAGGCAAATACCTAGCCTCAAGGTATAGAACCATTGTCCCTTAGCAAATGTATACTGCCCCACCTCTGATAAATCTTCCCCACCTCAGATGTGTAGCCTTAGATTGTCATCTCAGGGAGATGATAATTTGATGATATGTTCCTCAGTTAAACTCTGATGGACTTTATTAAAGATGATGAGGAAGTCCCCTTTTAGTGGCCAACTAAAGTACTTTTACACCTTGCAAGGTATAAAAGACCTGCAAATAT
Source organism: Macrobrachium rosenbergii (assembly GCF_040412425.1). Lineage (NCBI taxonomy): Eukaryota > Metazoa > Arthropoda > Malacostraca > Decapoda > Palaemonidae > Macrobrachium > Macrobrachium rosenbergii. Next base: position 80,635,383 of record NC_089743.1, read on the forward strand.
ATAATTTACATGTGACAGTGATGATTATGTATAGGAAATAATTAATGTGGAGATAGTAGATCCAAATTCAAGTTATGGTACCAAATATAAAATTTCAAGGGTACTTCCACATCAGTGAAAATAGCAAATGAAAAGAATTATGGCTACCCTGGCATAAGACCAGCTTAATCAATGGCAACAGGATGAAGAGCTCTTGGATGTTTATTCTAGTAAAATAAGAGGGTGTGTAATTCTTTTGGACTTTTTATTCTAGTAAAATTAGGAGGGGGTATAATTTTTATGGACATTTCCAGATTTTACAAAACAAATCTCACACTGCATAGGTACAGACCTATTACTTTTACTTGGAGTGTTGTTCCATCCCATCCAATAAATATTTTTCAGTTTCAAAGAGAGGCCAGGAATAAGCTAATTTAAGCAGAGCAACACCTGACGTTTATCTGCTGTTTGTTCCTGTTACCAGGTGTTCAAGCACTTGGTTAACAATGAATTAAGGCCTTTGTAAAAAATAAAGATTTCCTCTGTGAGACATAAAGTTAAAAACCTCTGTGAGACAAAGTTAGTTTTTAAACATGTTTATACTGTATAGGCCTAATGCATATAAATTGATTTCATTTTCAGACTGAGAGACTGAGAGCTTTAGTTGATAACAATGTGACATCAACTGCTGGGAGTACTGTCACCACCAGTGCAGGAAATGACCAACCAACAAATTCTTCATTGGCAGCAAATCAAATAACAACTTAAAATTTCAGACCTACTGATTGCTGTTGTTTTGGTAATGGGAAATGAACAGTTTCCTGTGCCAGGTGCTGAATGCTTTTAAAACAAAGACATTTGTAAAACTAATAGAATTTCTTTGGTAAATGTAGGCAGTTGAAATTATCTGACCACTTTGCACATGTATTGAAAAAATTACAGAAAGACTTTTATGACATGAACTACTGATCTGGGTTGTCTATTCAGATAGTGTTTTGGCCTGCAATCCACTGACATTTTCTTTTACATATTGACTTCAGATTTCCAAAAATGTTATTCAAAAAGTAAAAAAGAGGAGTTGCTATGTATAGGTGAATTTTTCTGTGATATTCAGATTCCAGTACTTCTCCAAACAGGACTAAACAAATCTTACACCATAATCCAAACAGGACTAAACAAATCTTACACCATAATATTTATTTGAATTCTCTCTCTCTCTCTCTCTCTCTCTCTCTCTCTCTCTCTCTCTCTCTCTCTCTCTCTCTCTCTCTCTCTCTCTCTCTCTCTCTCTCTCTCTCTCTCATACTTTTAGAGAACTGCATATAATCAAAGTAACATTTAATCTGCTAAATGGATGCAATTCCTAAATAACTAGTTATTAATATGCCATATATAGTAGATATTCAAACAACAGGTAACTGAAGTCTAAAACAAGAAAGAACACAACCAAGAGTCTGTTTTCAGCACTTTTTTCATTATTCAATATTGTCGCTTAAATGAAAAATATTCAATATTGTCGCTTAAATGAAAAATATAACAGTAAATTAAATCATTAAACAGGACCATGGAAAGGATAAAATGGTAACAAAATATACACTTTATTAAATAATTAACAATAACAAAAAATTACTTTACTGACACAATAATAAGTGGTGAGCACTGGTGGCGACTTGATGTGCCTGTTTTTTGTTCCCCACAGCTAGTGCTTCACAAACCGTGCTTGTGATTGTTTGGAAAGTATGTGGAGACTTTTAAATGGTTAAGGCCAACTTAATATGATTGTATATATCCCACAATAAGTGTTAGCTATTCGTCCAATGCAGGTGGTGGAAAAAACAGTGTCTAGTGTATGGGCTCAAGAAATGTGCTGGTCTTGATAGAGAGAAAAGTGGAAATTACAGTAAGCAAATTGGATCTGCAGTGCTATGTATGTTAATGACTGGAAAGTACTGAGAGTTCACTAAAGTTAGTGGTAGGATAGGAGAGGTATTCAGCATTTCTGCATTGAATTCTTATTATGTAGATGTGGTCAAGAAGAGAAGAGTGCTCAGAAGAATCTTCTGAGCACTGAGTCAGCCAATAATGAGTGGAGCGTTAAAAGCAGACATATTGAAGATTTGGGAGGAAATAAAGTTTCTGACAACAGATTTACAGATAATAAAATAGTTATGAATTTTGAAACTAAGTGGGAGAGGGATGATTCTGTGTAGAAGATTGGTAATGTTGACTACATAACTATTAAAACTATGAAGAAGCTCTCACCAAAAATTATGACACCTTATGTATAGGGTGAAGAGGCAAAGGGAGACCTCATAAGCAATCTTATTCTGAGAAATGAATGTTTGCAGAATATCGACTCTTTCAGCACTGGTATCATCTGCAAAAATGTGTGCCTTGGCCTTTTCAGCCATCACTGTGAGTCACATGGGTGCTGCACCGTCAAACATGAAAACAGACATGGAATCTAGAACAGACACGCAAGGTTCCAGTCCAAGTACCATCCCAAGGACTTTAGGTCACACATTTTAAGTTTTGCAGATGTCCTCAGGATGATTGTTGTGTTAGTAGCAGTAAATGAAGAATTGACATTTGGTAATGAGCTCTGTATCTCAGCAAAGAGGCAGCCAGCCAGGACATTTTCAAACTAGTGGAGGAACTAGACATGCACCATCTACAAAATTAGATGGATGAAGTAAAGTGGGTGGTTGGTGCATTTTCTGAAATAAATAAGAGGGAGAGGCCAGCTCTCATCCATTCTTGGTTGTAAGTGTTTCCTTTGGCCAGTTCTGTGCCTAAGCACTCACACAGCTGTCATATCACTTCTGAAATCAACAATACCAGTATGTGGCTTTCAACACAAAGTGGTCACCCCTGCCCATGTCAACTGAAACCAGCCAGGCACTTCTTGACTTGTCTATAACCACTACAGCCAACATCTTACTGCCTGAAGAATGTACCCTCATAGCAGAACTAATTTTGGGCAATGGACACAACTCACTCGCAGAACAAGCTGTTGATTTTGTTGCAGCCATATATGGTAAAGCATGCCAGATGCCTGGAAGAAGTGAATCCAACACTTCTCCAGCTTTAAAACGGACCTTCGTGCTATTGTGGTCAATGCCAAACAGACTTAGCAGAAATATGAACCTCCAAAGGAAGGTTCTGGATTTTCAGAATTTTAGAATCCAACATTGGGGATGAATACTGTTAACTTTTAACGAGCAACAACGTTTGTCTGGTTCCCATTGCTTAAACAGTTCCACCATGACATGCAGATCACCAGGAGAGCTGTGGTGGTGCCCATCATGTTTATGATCTATGTGGGTTTCACAGTAAACTTTGAGCAGGTCCTGACAGTCCAACCCATTTTGTAAGGAATTCATCAAGGGCTGGGTGAGGAAGACCATGCCATATTACTACACTGTGAACATGAGAAGGGGGTAGAGGCTTGTGGAAGTGACTACAGGGGATGTCATTGGAAATTGCTGTGACCACTGTAACTGATTCTTTCAGGTGACGGAATAATTTCAAGAAACAAAATGTCAAAAAGAGAAATGGACATGATTCGACATTAGCAAGTAAAATTGGAAGAAGAAAAAACCAGGCATTACATTTTGCTATGTAATGACCAAAGGTGAGCCTGTTCCTCCTAAGTTTGGGTAAAACTGAATTAATCAGGATGTTTGCTCACTGAGCAAATAGGATGTATTTTGTATAACTAATGCACACTTGACCACATGGTGGATCACATTATCCAGGGTGTCCTGCCCTGTTGGACAGATGAGAGAGCTTTGCTTTTTATTGAGGACAGTAAGTTCTCCACATGAATTCTTAAAGATCTAGTCAAATCATTGTTCAACCAGGGCATCTTAGTGAGTTGTGCCACAAGCATGAAGCACATCAATTTTTTTGGTTGTCAAGTAAAGAATCTGCATGCAGGTTTTTTTCAAGGACAAGGTGGTTTTGTACATGGTAGAAGCACAAAGCATACACCCTTGCCTGAAGTTACATGGTCTCACAAGCCCTCTCCGAGATGGGGGCACTGCTATCAACTTACTCAAAATGGTTGAACATACTGGTTTTAGCAAAAATTGGGAGAACTGACTCATGCCTTGTCATCTGACTCAAACTTTTGTGTGCAACCCCCTTGGGCAAGTATGGCCAGACACTGAGGAAGTGGGTGTGGACAAGGCAACTGACTTGTGAGTGCAGTCAACATAACTACACACAGACTGTCCACCGTTTCAGCCACCATAGAAATTGTGCCTGACTATGAAACCTACAAAAAACGGTGTCACAAAACACCATCGATTGGCCTGGATGACAGTGGGTATGTGCGATAATTTCTGTCAATCAATAATGGGTAACATGTTTCTAGCACATCCCTGTCAAATGGTAGATGGCATTGGGGACTCAAACAAAAGAGGGATGGTTGCCAACCTAGATGCAGTTGATGTATCTCCTGTGACCAGTTACATCTTGTTGGCATTATTAGATGCTGTGCCATTTATTCTAAGATGAAAATCTTGCTAATTACCAACAACAAAATATATGTGCTGCTAGTTCCATGATGAACCCCTTGTTAGCAACTAGTAGAAATTTCCTCGACATCAAGCAAGTCCCATCATAATGAAATTGCAAACACTAAATTTAAGTGTCAGTATTAGGTGAAAAATGACATGCTGGTCATTTCCACCACCTCAGAACCACCAATGTGCACAAGAGTACTGGCACCTTTAACCTCACCTCCCACATCAACATTATTGCCCTGGTAATGAAGTGCAATATGGGCATTATTGCCCTGGTAATGAAGTGCAATATGGGCATTTTTTAAGTGTACTATTTAGGATTACTATAAATACTTGTATGAATAATTACTTGTATGAATAATTACCTATGTGAAAACAAATATATTCTATAACAAACTCATGGCTCATTTTTCTGAGTGTCTTTCCTAATATTGATAAAGTTTGGTCCGAAAACTTCAATATATTTAATACATCAGAATTACCTTATTCAATAAAGGTAAACGTCAGTAAATCAATCAGTTCCCACGAGCTGCTAGTTTTTGATGTAAAATTTCATTCTTATTGATTTCTTGGCTTAACTGATAAACAATTTTTGCATAGTGGCGATTAAGTTCCTGAAGGTGGCTCAGTTCATCCATTAATTTTTTATGATGGGATTTCTCTTCTGTTCTCCTCCTCTCAACCTGGAAAGGAATAAAGTACATTATATCTAGAATACTAATATTTCTATATCCAGAATTGTAATATTTCTATATTAATTGTAATATTTCTATATTAAAGACAAAAATAATCATTATTTTCTTGCCAGCTTGCCATCCTAAACTGTACCATGCCATCCAATTACAAATGCACATAAAATGGTCCAAAGAAAGCAAAATTTTATTTTGTATGATAAAATATAGTCTTTATTATGAAAAATTGCTAAAGTAACAAACCAGGGCCTTTCATATTATGAGTATCCATCAGTACAAGCTGGAACAGCTGCTGAACGTGGTAACAAGGTAGTTAACTGTTGATTAAGCAGGGTGAATGGGGATAATACTCCTCAATCGCATACTAACACTAACCACTCTCCCTTCACTCAGAGGGATCAACTGGGGCAGCTGAAGTGGGTTCATCCATGTAAAAGGTCTGGTTTATATACACAAGGAAAAACAAGTTGCTTCAAAAATTTATATGTTTCTATGGGGATACAAGCCTCACTGTCAAAGTTCTCAGTTCCAGAGATCCTTTATTCTTCACACAGTTGGACTGTGGAACAGTCTCCCCGAGGATGTCGTGCAATTGGAACTTCAAAAGTTCAAGTGAAGATGCAATGCATTACTACTCTAATGCTATTCCCCTCACATTTTAATGCATTTTTATCTGTTTATTAATTTATTTTTTCTTTTTAATAAATGAGATCTCTTCTTTCTGTATTTCTCTGTACCTCCTCTTACTTCCTATGTGCACCATATTCTTTGGAAGCCTGAATTTCAAGTCAATGGGCCCCATGGGCTTGTTCCATAAGAATAGGGTTCATCTTCTGAAGAATAATAATAGGAGACTTGCCTATAACCCTTAAATGCCGAGCCTCTATTTACGAAAGTGTCTGCTGTATGCCGGCGGCGTTCGGGAGTTAGCGCCGAAGCGGAAAAAAAGTTTTTTTCAAAAAATCACAGCACGCTTAGTTTCTAAGATTAAGAGTTCATTTTTGGCTCCTTTTTTTCATTGCCTGAAGTTTAGTATACAACCATCAGAAATTAAAAAAAATACCATTATCATATATAAATATTGAAATATATGACAGCGCAAAAAAAATTTCATATATAATTGTATACAAATCGCACTGTGAGCAAAAAGGTTAAAGCTAATAAATTGTTTTTTTTCTTTGTATTGTACACTAAATTGTGATGATTTTGGCATATAACAAATTGTAAAATGATCAAAGCAACACTGAGAAAATATTATCACAAAATAATGCATGAATTCGTAACGCACGGACGTAAAAAAGTTTTGTTCAAAAATTCACCATATAAATCAAAATATTGTGCTAGAGACTTTTTGTTTTTTGCAAAATGCAGGTAATTGATTGAAGATTACTAGACTGTAAGTGTTTTAGCTTACAATTGCAGTTTTCGACCATTTCGGTCAAGTTAAAATTGACCGAAGGTCGAATTTTTTCTATTTATCGTGATTTATATGAAAATATTTCAAAACTGATATAAGCTACAACCATGGGTTATTTTTTGTTGTATTCTACATGAAATTGCACACATTTTCATATATAAAACTTTATGTAACGACTAATATAAAACGGTGCAAACATTACGACAAAGTGACAAAAGAATTTCGGAGATGTTCAGCTGAGTTACCGAGCGGACATAAGGAAAAAGTTTTTTTCAAAAATTCACCATAAATCGAAATATTGTGCTAGAGACTTCAAATTTGTTACAAAATGAAGGAATATGATTGAATATTACTAGAATGTAAGATTTTTAGCTTATAATTGCATTTTTCGACCATTTCGGTCGAGTCAAAGTTGACTGAAGGTTGAAATTTTGGCACATCGTGATTTATATGAAAATATTTCAAAACTGATAGAAGCTACAACCATGAGTTATGTTTTGTTGTATTCTACATGAAATTGCACACATTTTCATATATAAAACTTTATGTAATGACTAATATAAAACGGTGCAAACATTACGACAAAGTGACGAAAGAATTTCCGAGATGTTCGGCCGAGTTACAGCGCGTGGACGTAAGGAAAAAGTTTTTTTTTTTCAAAAATTCACCATAAATCGAAATATTGTGCTAGAGACTTCCAATTTGCTGCAAAATGAAGGTAAATGATTGAATATTACTAGAATGTAACAGTTTTAGCTTACAATTGCATTTTTCAACCATTTTGGTCGAGTCAAATTTGACCGAAGGTTAAAATTTTGGCACATCGTGATTTATATGAAAATATTTCAAAACTGATAGAAGCTACAACCATGAGTTATTTTTTGTTGCATTCTACATGAAATTGTGCACATTTTAATATATAAAACTTTATGTAACGACTAATATAAAACGGTGCAAACATTACGACAAAGTGACGTAAGAATTTCTGAGATGTTCGGCCGAGTTACCGCGCGCGGATGTAAGGAAAAAGTTTTTTTCAAAAATTCACCATAAATCGAAATATTGTGCTAGAGACTTCCAATTTGTTGCAAAATGAAGGTACATGATTGAATATTACTAGAATGTAAGAGTTTTAGCTTACAATTGCGTTTTTTTACCATTTCGGTCGAGTCAAAGTTGACCGAAGGTTGAAATTTTTTGTAGGTGACGTACGGTACGTCCACTCATCACCCGACATACAATTTTAGTCGGACTTACAATACGTCCAGTCGGCGTTTAAGGGTTAAGTGGGAGGTAGTCCCTGCCAGCTAACTGGAGTTGAATGCCACCTGGAAATGCCATGCTCCTGATTGTATACGCAAGTAGGGGATATCAAGACTCCTGTAACTCCCTACTGGTCTGGTGAAAAGGTTGACCAGAGCAGTAAGGTCATGGGTCAGAGTACCCTGTATATGAGAGAGTACTCATGAAGGAATTAAACTGGAGAAACATGAAAACTCTCATAAGCGAATTCAAGGTGGAAGGCAGCTACTCCTGGTCAAACTCAGCAAGTAACTCTGCCTATGTCTCCACCCTTCCCTTGTTAAAATGGGGAGTACAGGGGGGATATATTTTAGGCACCATGCTAAGATTAGGTGCTTGAAGTGCAGGTACATGTATCCAGTACAACCCAGCTTATACTTTGGCCTAGATGCTGATCCACAATGGAGAGAGAGAGAGAGAGAGAGAGAGAGAGAGAGAGAGAGAGAGAGAGAGAGAGAGAGAGAGAGAGAGAGAGAGAGAGAGAGAGAGAGAGACTCCTGACATCTCTACACTAAGATTACACTGGTCGAACAGACTTTCCTGAGAGAGAACTCTTGAACAAGGCTTTGCCCAAGGGCTAGTTAGGCATGGGTTAGGATGCAAAGGACTTTTTACCTCCCATTCAAGAGATACAACATTTTTGATGGAAGAAATGCAAGTCCCATACAACCAATCAAAAAAGATACCAAGTGGGGAAATCCAAGGTCTTCAACTGAAGACTGAATTACAGCTGAGTGCAAGCCATACAACATGACCTGACAGGAGATACTATCTGCACAGAGGGAGACCACCGTTCACTAGAGTCAGCAATTGGCACTTGAATATCAACCACAGGGAATAGCTAGGATCAATTTGAAAACATTAGTGATCAACAATGTTGATCAGCCAAAGAGGAAGAACAAGTTAAAATAGTGGAAAATGTAGGATCCAAAACATCTCAAAAATAATTGACTATAAGTTCCATTATTACTCCCACGGAATAGGTTGGGGGGACAAAAAAAACTGTCACACCATTCAGCATGGAAATTATGAGATTGAGCATAGTGGAAAACCCCCAGCTTGGCCTGGAACCCGCCATCTAAAGGAGTAGAACTACTCCATACCAAACCACCAGCCTATTCTTCATTGGCAGAAAGCTCAACAGTGTGGCGAACAGTTCACTTGTGCATCTGCAAATGCCACTACATAACGTGAGAGCAAAGCCCTCCTCTTTGCTTGGCAAGGTACCCATACTGCTGTACTGTAACCAGCACTTCTGTGGCTAACACCAGGAGAGAAGGGCAGTTGTGGCTAGCTTAAGGTGATGCCTCAGCATTATCAAAGAGAAAAAACAGGAGTCTGCTCCTGTGAGACAACAGTGAGTTGAGAATAATCCACTTAAGCTGATCAAAATGTTTCCACCAAGACAGGAGTCAAAACTAATGCCTCTAAGTCTGCTGTGCTTACTAGCAAACCAAGGTACAGTAATTGTCTGCTAGTGCGACATGAGATCCATTCTTTTGCCCTATCGTTTAAAAGGAGGAAGGAGGACTCCCTCCCGCAGCAGAAGCTCAGGGGATGCCCACTGACCAAGTAACACTCAGTGTATCAAACAAAAACTTCTTTCAGTTTTCTTTTGAAGATGGAAAGAGAAACCCACAAGATTCCTGTGTATAACTTGTTTACTTGTAAATATTTACATATTACTTGAATCTTGAGTACTTTCAGGTCCTAACTGTGACCCTTTTTCAAGAGATGTGAAGGTAGTCAGGCTGGTTCAAGGCCCAGCAATCTCCTGGAACTTCTTCTCCCTGTGCTGTCATTTATATGATGGCTGTCCTGGTTTCCATTCTCTTGAGAGTTGTTAATCTCCTCCTGTCAGTCTGATATCCTGATCTGATGGTCAGTGGGATTAACCCTTGTGGTAAGTGAGTGGTCACCATCAGTCTGTTGGGCAGGAGACCTAACCTCCAGGTCAGAAGGGTTGATCTTAGCTTCTTTTAATATTAAAGCTCGGCTTATGGGATCTTCTGAGGTAAATCCTTTGTTTCCTTCTATCACTTTAATCTCTCTGATGAGTGGCCCTTCCACTACCTTGTATATAAGCCTACTGTTTTTAAAATCCATCCTATGGTCCTTTTCCCAACAATGCCTAGCTATAGCACTCTCCTTTGAGTTGAGCTGTACTGCCCTTCTGTGTTCTTGGATTCTAGTTCTTATTACCCTACCTGTTTCACCCACATATTTGTCTCCACAATTGTTGCAAGTAATTATGTATACTCCCCCTATATCATCTGCATTACTGTCTTCTCCCAATTTATTTTTACATCCTTTGTTTTTTACGGTGTTGTCAAAGGTATACACAAATTTATATTTAATTTCTTTCATTTTTTATGTAATTTGTTTCATTTTAGGCATATAAGGGAGGGAAAATGTTTTCTTGTTTTCTGTATTCCATGTACTCTCTGCATTTTCCAGTAAAAAATCCTCCTAGCTTTGTTGAGTGCCCTTTTTCTGAACCATTCCGGATATGCTAATGAATCAAAGCTTTTATCACCAATACTTGCTAATATATATATGGAATATTTTGAGACCACTCTAGTTCCTAATATTAATGTCCCTAACTTAAAATTGAAAGGTTGGTGGAGATATGTGGATGATATTTTTGCCATTCTGCAGGGTGATGAAAGTGAAATAGAAACTGCATCCAATTCACTCTAGAGAAAAGTAACAATAACAAACTGCCCTTTTTAGACATCTTGATAGAAAGGAAAGAAATAGGATATGAATTCAGCACATATAGAAAGCCCACACACACAAACTCGTATATTCATTTCTTCTCTTTTCATAGTCATGGTATAAAAATGGGTGTTCCAGCAGGTTTATTTCTTAGGGCAATGAGAATGTGTGACCCTTGTAAGATACATAAAGAAATAAATTACATTGATAAAAGCTCTGATACATTAACATACCTGGAATGGTTCAGAAAAAGGGCACTCAACAAAGCTAGGGGGAATTTTTACAGGGAAAATGCAGAGTACATGGAATACAGAAAACAAGAATATAAGTTTCCCTCCCTTATATGCCTAAAATAAAAACAAATTACATAAAAATAGAAAAGAAATTAAATATAAATTTGTGTATACCTTTGACAACACCGTAAATAAGTATGTAAAAATAAATCAGAAGGAAGACAGTAATGCAGATGATATGGGGAGTATGTAATTAATTGCAACAATTGTAGAACAAATAATAACTGGGTGAAACAGGTAGAATAAGGACCAAATCCACGAACACAGAAAGACAGTACAGCTCAACACACAGAGTGCTATAGCTAGGCATTGTTGGGAAAAGGACCATAGGATGGATTTTAAAAACAGTAGGCTTATACAAAGGTAGTGGAAGGGCCACTCATCAGAGAGATTAAAGTGATAGAAGCCTGAAAGTTTACCTCAGAGAAGATCCCATAAGCCGAGCTTTAATGTGAAAAGAAGCTAGATCGACCCTTCTGACCTGAGGAGTTAGGTCTCTGCCCAACAGACCGATGGTGACCACTCACTTACTACAAGGGGTGATCCCACTGACCATCAGATCAGGATATCATACTGACAGGAGAGATTAACAACTCTCAAAGAATGGAAACCAGGACAGCCATCATATAAATGACAGCACACAGAGAGAAAGTTCCAGAAGATTGCTGGGCCTTGAACCAGCCTGACTACCTTCCCATCTCTTGAAAAAGGGTCACATTAGGACTTGAAAGTACCAGGATTCAAGTAATATGTAAGTATTTACAAGTAAACAAGTTATACACAGAAATCTTGTGGGTTTCTCTTTCCTTCTTCAGAAGAATGATATTATTAATATCGTTTCAAAGTCATCTTAAACATTTTACACTTAAAAATATATGTATGTACTATATGGCTTACAGCTGCGTGTGAAAATAATCCAGTTTCCCCTACGTATTCAGGCATGCACATTTTCTTTCATACAGTTACTATTCAAGCCGTCCTGTTTTCTTTTACAGGGGAAACGTTGGTAAGTCACAAGAGAGAGAGAGAGAGAGAGAGAGCAAATATGTATGCGCATAAAAAAATTTAATACTACGTACCTATTAAGATTATGTAAATCACGCGGGTACTCACCAGTGAGGAATGTTGATTAAAGATGATGATGATAAATTTACTGTGCAGCCTGATGAATGGTGTTGAAGATTTGACTGCACAGCAAAGCAGAGGAGTTATATCTCCTCTCAGGGTGCCTCTTCACCTTCAGGAGGTGCTTTGTCAGGGGTTTCAGAAGGCACTTCTTCAAGCGCTTGGGGAGGCACTACTTCAGGCAATTAGGGAGGCACTTCTTCAGGCGCTTCGAAAGGCACTACTTCAGGCAATTGGAGAGGCACTTCTTCAGGGGTTTGGGGAGGCTTTGGAGGGTCCTTTTTTGTACGTTTAATAAACATAGCGATAGGCAGCTGCTGTCGCTGCTTCTTCATGCTGATGAGGGCTTGATTATAGGGCTCCAATGCCAAATCAAGGATATTTGAAAACTTTAAGGAGCGTTCCATATAAGGATCCCATGTTGAAAACATCTCCTGCACCTCATTAATTATTCTCTTAATTTGGAACAGACATTCCAAAGTTGGGGCCTCATCCTCCTCCTCCTCTCCTGAATCTGGCATGTCTACTTCTTCCTCGCTGGCAGGCTTCGTCAGCTCTTCCAAATCTTGGTCCATCGGGAGGTCGGTGTGGGCATCAATGAGGGTGCCAACTTCATCCTCAGTGATGTCATTGAAGCCTTCTCCACCTAGAATCCTCGCCAACTGGACTGGCTTACTAATGGCCAAATGTTGAATTTTTACAGGAGAGAAGCCCTTATAATCGTGAACACACTCCAGACACAACTTGTTCCAGCACACATTCAGGGTCTCCTTCTTTATTTCCTTCAACGATGATGCGATGTGGATAGTGCTTTGTTTAATTTACACCAATAGTGCTTCAGTGTAGAATTTTTCAACATCCACTGCATTCTGAATTTTGAGGAATTCCCAGGTATAAGAAGTGCCTTGAGGCACGGATCATGCCCTGGTCCATAGGCTGGAGGAGAGAAGTGGTGTTGGGAGGCAGGAACTCAAGCTGGACTCCTTGATAATAAAGATCGAGAGGGTGGCCACCAGCATTATCCATAATCAGCAACAACTTGAACTCCATGCCCAAGTTGCTCAGGCATTGCCTAACTAGAGGGATGAAGCTTTGATGGAACCATTGATCCGTAAAGACCCTGGTGATGCAGGCCTTGGGGTTATGCATCAAGAACACAGGCAGCAATGCCTTGTTCTTATTCTTAAGGGCTCTGGGGTTTGCAGCCTTGTAAATACAGCCTGGTTTCAACATGAAGCCAGCTGCATTCCCACACATTAGGAGAGTAACCCTATCCTTCTGGGCCTTAAATCCAGAGGCTTTGGCTCCTTCTTCAGGAGTTTATGTCCAGGACGGCATCTTTTTCCAAAACAGGCCAGCCTTGTCCATACTGAACACCTGTTGTGGATGGTAGCCCTTCTCCTTTATGAGTTTCTTGAAGGCCTCCAGATATTTCGCAGCAGCTTCCGTATCTGCGGATGTTACTTTCCCATGCAGAGAAACAGACTTTAGGTGGAACTGCTTCTGGAACCAGTGGAACCACCCCTTGCTGACCTGGAAACCATGATGAGCTGATGATGGTCCTGCTTGTGGCTCTCCCTCCTCCTCTTCTTCATCTGGCATGGGTTCATCAATGCCTAAGAATTCTAATTCCCCTTTGTCATCACCTGCCTGTGCCAGTCCGTCGCTGCCTTCCTGTGCCTGTACATTGTCGCCTTCCGTAGAAGACCAATACTGCTGGTATAGTTGTCGCGCTTTTTCACGAGTGATGTTGGAGTCAAGGGGGATATTCTTACCACAATCCTTTATCCAAAATGCCAGTGCAGATTCCATCTTAACGATATGTCCAAAGAACAATAGATGGAAATAACATCTTGCCCATATGCAGGAAGTGCATGATGAAAGACGAGACCATAAACCACATAGCAAGCGAATGTTTGGCATTTGCACAGAACCAGTACAAAAAGAGGCATGATTCAGTAGCAAAAGCCCTCCTCTGGAGCCTGTGCAAGAAACACCAGCTAGCCTGCAGTAATAAGTGGTATGAACACCAACCTGAGGGAGTGACAGAAAATGATCAGGCAAAGATCCTCTGGGACTATGGTATCAGAACAGATAGGGTGATACGTGCCAATAGACCAGACGTGACGTTGATTGACAAAATCAAGAAGAAAGTATCACACACTGATGTCGCAATACCATGGGATACCAGAGTAGATGAGAAAGAAAGAGAAAAAATTGATAAGTATTAAGACCTAAAAATAGAAATAAGAAGGTATGGGATATGCCAATGGAAATTGTACCCTTAATCATAGGAACACTAGGCACGATCCCATGATCCCTGAAAAGGAATCTAGAAAAACTAGATAGTGAAGTAGCTCCAGGACTCAGGCAGAAGAGTGAGCTACTAGAAACAGCATACAGGGAGAAAACTGATGGACTCCTAAGGTGGAAGGATGCAACCCGGAATCCCACACCACAAAAGCCACCCAGTTGAATAGGATGACTGTGATAAGACAAAAAAAAAATAAAAAAATAATAATAATAATAATAATAATAATAATAATATAATAATAATAATAATAATAATAATAATAATAATAATAATAATAATAATAATAATAATAATAATAATAATAATAATAATAATAATAATACAGCACAATCTTTATTACCTTTAACTTGTTTTGATGTATGCCTTCAACAATGGTGTCCAACTGGTGCAAGTATTCATCCATGCTTGCAGAGCTGCCAAGAGCACTGTAGAGGAAATATAAAACATCACTGCAACTGCACAAAAATTTATTCACTGAAAGTGTTTTTATAACAAAAGTTTTTTCATACAAACCAGTCAATCATTTATATGTCATATTTGTGTCTCTAATTTTCCCAAGGTTCTAGTATGTCTAAATCACCTTCCTCCTTTTTGTGTTAACTGTACATGAGACAGTTAGATCTGTGAGACTGTGGGAAGCCACTTCCTATATTATTGATGCGTTTGTACACTTAGACTTGTTCTATCTTCTATAAACAGTTTGTTCCATAACAACCCATTTAATCCTAGATATGTAATAATTGCTATTTAAAAAGGAAGCAGATACTCTGAATGGCCCAGGGTGTCTGCATATGCCTGTAGGATCTGAGACAAAACCTAAGGACTAGACTGAATCAAGAACCAAGGTTCTGGTAGCTCATACGTTTATTTGTCACAAGGTTAAATCCATGGCATGTAAAGCAAGGTGTTTGTATTGGGTAAGCCGTATTGCCCCTACAAGGTGATGGTTCCAAAGGTTTACTATTATTTATCTCCACTAGAACTCTCTTAATTTCTTTAGATGTCAACTTCTATGTTGGTTTCCTGGTTAACATCCTCCAATCTATATTCCTGTACTTGAAATTACATGAAACAGAAAATTCTGTACTCTAACTCACTGAATTGCAAATAAAATTTCATAAAAATAAAATATCTACAGAAAGCACAATTGAGTGAGTGGGTGATGCAAACACTGAGGAAAAGAAGTAGGTGAGAGGTTTAAATTCTTTATGGATTTTAAAATAACATCAACCTCAGTCACATTTGGATAACTAACTTTTCTAGAGATGGATTTCATATATGAGGCTGTTTACAGTACATGCATAATAGCTTTCTTTCCTATTTTGTAGCTGTGACAAAAATAATCACCCTCAGGGCAATACTACTCCTTACACACAAAAATTTTGTATAAGTGAAAGACAATATTGTACTTACGCAGCCATATTATCCAGAATGGAGTTCAGTAAAGAGAGCTCCTTCTCCATATATGTGCGTATGTCAGCAAGAGTGTTGTACATGTTGTAAAACTGCTGAGTTTCTCGATGGGTTGCTGAAACTACAATGGATAACATAGTAATAATTTTTTCAAATTTAGTATCAAAACAGTATAACAAAAATTGTGAAAGTATAAAAAGACATTCCAAATACAGAAAAACTTATTTCCCTCATTGCTAATAACAAGCCTTGAGACCTCTGGGACTTCTGTTTCATTTCATATTTTCTCCAAAAGCTCACCTTAGCTGTTAATACTGAAATTATGTGTTTACTTGACATATTAGTGATATCTTGAGCGTCTAATGTTACATCACTTGTTTAATAGGATGTCAATGGAACTTGTTAAAAGTGCCATTTATTTTAGTTAATTATTATCAGATAATTCAAACAAGAGTATAGTATACCTATGTATTTTTACAATATTTTCATATTTTGATGATGTCTCACATAATTCTAAATTTACAAAAAGCTTCAATCTTTACAGCTCAAATTATTCCTGTTATTCTTGGGACATTAAACATCATAAAAGCAAAAAAAAAAAAAATCTTGCAAAGTGATCTAGTAATATATATCAGAATGCATGCACTTAAGATTTCTGGCAACATATCTTACCCTGAGTTCTATTACACGTAAGTCAAGAGATATTAGTCTGTCCACTAGTTAAACTATCAATCTTACACAGTATTTTTTAAACCTATGATGACTGTGTTTTCAGAATAACTTCAGTAATGCTGAATTTCATTTTAGTTATGCTTACTATTTTCTGTTATGAAAAATCATTTAGTGATTTTGTGTTGAATGAGTTTTTAAATGTACTTATGATGATAAACGCTTGTACCCAAGTATTGAAGCAAAGAACCTTCATAACGGATGCTGCTTCATGTGGCACAAATTACTCTCACACAAGAAGACAATTATAGCATTGACAATTTATGTGACACCATTTTGGGTTTAAGACAATGAAATGGCCTTTGATCTAATAAGACTAACGTGCCCTTGACAAAAAGTGCAGGAGAGTGCTAGTTTGGTTGAGTTTGTAATATCTTCAAAGCTACCATATTTTCCTGTGTATGTATGTCTAAAGGATTTCTACATTCCACTAAACTTCTCAGTTATTGAATCTGATTACATTATGATGGTCAGGCTTTAAAACTTCATAAAACTATTTTCTTTTGATTCTTTTCTAAAAAGCATGGCTTCATTCTTAAATTTTTATTTACCGTTTGTAATTCCCATGATAAGTACCTTGGGTTTCACTTATATCCACCGCATCCACATCATTTTGTTTGTTGTTAATAAATGGGAATGAAAGTAAGTCTTTCACTTCATGAATCTTCCATTTAAGTCTGATAGAACTGCTTACCCACCAGAACTGCTGCTTTTAATGTTTCTTCTCTGGATACCTTTACACTATCATCATTTTCTTTATCTCAAAAGGGGTATTTAACATTTCTCTTTGTTTAAGGATATACTCTTTTACTATTCCATGCTTGTAACAAAGATATAAAAAATAAATTTCCCTAAAAAACTCCAAAATGCTGATTATTAAAGTAAGTGCACTTAAACTATACATACTCTGGTTATAAAGCTCAATAAAACGTCGCTGGTACTGTGACAGTTCTGCTCGACCAGGAACATCATCAATGTGTCTTTTCAAGACTTCAACCTGTCTTGTCTTCTTGGCCAACTGCCGTCGCATCTTACAATACTTTGCATTTTCAGCCTCAAACCTGTTCATCATCTCATCTCCACCATCAATCTCAGCTAGCTTTTCTTGTAAATTGCTGAAAAATAAAATTTACATGCAGTACTTCTGGTGTTCAAGAAACACAAACATTAACTTTTGCTTATGTATTAATGACTGAATAGCAGTTTATATCCTAATGTCCAGGAGACTAAAACAAAATCTGTATAACACTCAGGCTTGAATGTACAAACCAATGTAACTAATGCCTGGGTCAGGGAAAGTATGCATTTACATGTATTTGATGTTTTGATTTTAGCTGAAAAACCAACCACAATCATATTTCAAGATTTTGATGTCCTGAAATATTAGCTCTGGTAAGCACTCAGAGAAAACTCAAATGTCACAGGCCTGAAGAGGCCTCTTACATTTAAAATTTCTCTTATTAAGGTTAATGGTTCACCTCCCCAATCTTTCTCTCCATTTGCTGATTTCAGACATCTGAATGACACAAGTTCAAAAGATCTCTTACTCTCTTTTTCTTGAATTTCATACTATTATGAATCCACATCTGACAATGACAGTTATGATGCCAATCTCAAGGAATATTCTAAAACCATCTGTCTACCAACACCGAACTCAAAGCATGCACAGTAGTACAGGAAGGGTAGATTAAGTGTGAAACAAAAGGCAATGTTCTAATCCCTTCCCACAGGGCTGATACCCAAAAACACAAGTAACAAAACTAACAAAGAGTGCCAATCCTACACAGGCTTACTCTAATATTCCTAGAAAAGGTATGGCTTTTGTTTGAGCTTTTAAATGGAGGGAATCACAGATTTTGTTTGTTAAAAATTCTTATTCCTGTACTATTTCTACAAACTAAGTACATAAAATATAATTCAACATTCCTTACTTGTTGTAACAACACACATCAAAATTGATGTCTGGGAAGCAAATGAAGCACTCACATAACATGTGGAATCCTTGACATGACATTCATACTTTTTTTTTACTTAGTTTCAACTTTACATGTGACCACTTCCTGATATTTTGTTTAGTTCTCTTCCCTCTTCCCTTATATATATTTTTCTTTACCTGGAGATGATGTGATTTCATCTTCTGTTTGTTTTATGGTGAAGTACTATCATGACAATTTTTATTATACATTTTACTTCCATTTTCTTCCATGTTAAATTTAGATTTTCCATGAATTTAAGAATCCTCATATTGCTGGGGGCTGAAGACTTCATATATATTTTGTGATAAAATTTTCTTCTGAATTGTCAGTTTGTGTATTAATTTCACTGGATTACTGGCTGACTGCACTGCTTTAATATCATCCCATATGCTGCTTCTACCAGTTTTTTTGATTAGTCATCATTTTATACATAAATTTTTGGGATGGGTCATTAAAACCCCTTACTTTGTCCTAATTTTGCCACTCTTATGGCATACCTGTTTTCCCTTATATTTTAGTTTGGTGTTGTGTGGGTAGAACAGACATTCTTTTGATCTAGCAAGGTAGAGATGGCTTGCATATGCTGGATGTTGTCAACTAGTAACTGGGAGACAAGCCAAGCTTAAGAAGAGGTCTGAATATCAGAGCACTCAAAAAATCTCCATGCCATTCTCAGAATATTTTAAATTCAGAATAATTTGAACCAAGTAACTTTTCAGTATTTTTTTCTGAATTATCACAAATCATGAATAAATCTCTTAAGCTTAACCTTCTTCTCAGCTTAATCCCTAATCAGGGTACTGTTTTTAAAAAGCCTTTCTGGGTGTTTCTATCTTGTGTCCTCCCATTGTTTATTCCTTTGTCTCTCATGTCTTCTCAAATGCAGTTGCCCCATCTTCTCTTAGGCCTCCTTCTCCTTTGTATCCTTAGTGCTTCCATTTCCATGACCTCTTAAACTGAATGATAAATATAAAGTACAAGTCACGCTAAGCTAGAAATTTCATGACTTACTATATTTAGTCTGTACAATGATAAAAAGGCACAAATATAAAAGATGGGTACTCTCTCTCAAGTTGAAGCTTTCAATATTCAGTTGAAAGTGAAAGAGTAAAGGCAACAATTTATTCACAAAAAGGACAAGGGAAAAAGAACTATATTTTTCTTATACACTGAAATGTTTTCATGCTCTAACTCAAAACATACATTTTGTTATCGTACCTTATTTCCTTCTTCATTTTTTCAGATTCTTTTCGGCACTTGTCTTTGAACTCAGACTCCCTCTTCCGACACTCGTCATTTTCCTTCACCAACTTTGACAGATGCTCTAAAATCCTGTAAATTTAAATATAGTATTACTACAACCTACTGCTCTTCTTCTTCTTCTTCTTCTTATGATAATAATAATAATAATAATAATAATGTTACAAGGTAACGCTATGCATTAAGCGAAAAGATTTAGCAGTAGTATTCGTGTTTTAGTCCTGCATAAAAACATATCATAGTAAGTTGCTGCAAAAGGTGTACAATCTTTCTGTTTTGTGAGGAAGGATGAAGAAAAGACTTATATACTATACTCTTAAAACTATTAAAGAGAGTGACAGATGAGTGTGTGTGCAAGAAACAGCATTGCAAAGATGATGCTGCTTCTGTGTAGATGTATGAAAAGACTTTGGAAATAATTTGTAGCATAGTTTTCAACTGATTTAGTCAGTAAAGAGTGAATTTGGTAGTGACTGCAGGTTTGTTTTTCTCAAAGATAAAAACTGGTTATTGGTAGGAGAGAAACTTTTCAAGCAATCATAACAAATCAAAAGTATAATCATCTAAATATGGGATTTCAAATAAACACATACTACTATCACACTGCAAAATACAGTGAACAGAAACATAAAAGAATCCTTAGCTATTCAGACTATATAATTCAGACTAAAATGTAACTGTCTAAAGGTAACAATTAAAAAAAACTTTCTGGAGATTAATTATATAACTTATAAATCTTCCCATGCACAGCTTCAAACAATGTTAAAGCACTACAGTAGTCTAATGACACTTTGTAGAAGGAGCTGCTGTTGTTGCAGTCCCTAACTGCAAACATTAAAAATGTTTCTTCACAAAGTTATGATTAACTTTGCTATTTTAAAGAAACATCTGAGATACATACTGCTTATTTTCCTTTGTGTCCAGACCTACTAAGGCTTTCATTTCTTGCTCTAACTGGTTTGCTGCACTTCTCTTCTCATCAAGTGTTGTCTTAAGTTCTTCAAGTCTGGTTAATTCTTTTGTTTGCTTGTTCTGGACTTCTACCAGCTGGGTCATCAGTATACTTTTTTGTTTCTCTAAATTTGCTATTTTCCGAGCTTGTGAAGAAGCACTGTCCCCAAGAATCTCTTCCTGAAAAAATATTTTCAATGTCGTGAAAAAAATTTCTAAAAGTTCCTTTAAACAGTGACATCCTAAAATGAAAAAAAAATTTAAATATTTGGGTATACATTAACACACACCGGCTGTGCACAGGTCTGCAGCCATAGTAACTTAATTTCATACAATCAGTATGTATCTGCTAGGCACAATGTCATGCAAGAACAAGATATACAAATGAAAATATTAGTAACATTAAATAAATAAGGCTAATTCTAATATGCAATATGCTCTAACAAAACTGGTTTTTACATAGCAAGGACAATAAATCATTCAATTACAAAGCTACTGAAAGAGACACAAAATATATGTCCAGCAATTTTTTTGTGGTATAATTTACCTAACCTATAACTTGTTCAGACTGCAAACCACATTACTTAGATGTTACCAAATGAAATATGATAGACTGCTCAACCTTCATCATCATAAGTATCATCACATAACCATAATATTTAAATTAATATGTCACTATCAAGCCATTAATTGGGACTTATATTCATTTTAACTACATTCTAATTCAAGTTCTACTTGAAGTGAAAAATCCACGAAGAGGCTCAAAGAGGTGTCCGGAGAGCCACTTCAAAACTACGTTCAGATTCCAAGAGATGGCCCCTGGCCCCTTGGATTTGGAGATATTGAAGGATTTAATGAGATCGGACAGGCCTTGATTAGCAGAGAGATCCATGCCTCTGTGCTGAAACACTGAACTCAGCATAGCCCTGTATCCTCTGATCATAGAGGAGGACAGGTCCCTAGATGTCCTCAAGTACAGGAGAAATTCGGCAATGTCTGCTACAGACATCTTAGATGAGATGAGATGTCATGTCTTCTGCACCAGACTTTCAAGATTGTCCACTTGGCTTGATAGAGTTTGTCGGAAAAGGAGCCCCTACACTTGGCAATAGCTTCTGAAGATGCTCTTGAAAACTCCTTCTGTCCGAGGAGTTTCCTGACAGTCTGAACCCTGTCAGGGCCAGAATGGACAATCCTTGGTGGAACCGCCTGAAGTGGGGTTGTCTGAGCAGACTTGGTAGCTGTGGTAACAACCTTGGGAAGTTTGTCAGCAGCTTGAGGAGACCCAGGAACCATTCCTGTCGAGGCCAGAACAGGGCCACTAGTCATCATGACGTTCATGTGGTTGTGGAACTTGAGAACTTCTTGTATCATGCAGAATGGCGGGAAGGCATAGAAATCCTTGTTCAACCAGTCTTGTAGCATGGCGTCCGTCACCCATGCTAGAGGGTCTGGTACTGAAGAGCAAAAGACTGGTAGACAATGGCGTCGCAAACAGATCTATAAGAGGTCTTCCCCACAGCTTCCACAGTTCCTCACACACCTGTGGATGAAGAGTCCACTCTGTGGGGAGCACTTGACTGCAACGGCTCAACTCATCCGCAAAGACATTGAGCTTGTCCTGGATGAACTGCATCACCAACTTGGTCTGGTTGTGATCTGCCGCTGCTTCGCAAAGGGAGAACGAATGAGTCCCCCCTTGCTTCTTGATATACACCTTTTTAGCAAGCAAGGACCGCAGCAGCCCCAACAAAACCCCTGCAAGGAGCAGTCAAGAGGTATTCACAGGGGATGCTGTGGTCCTCTCCCTAAGATCATTGTACTTATGAATCGGCGTGAAGATGTCTGTGAAAAGAAAATCGAGGGTGTCCACACAACACTCCCAATCTCTTCTCATTGGAGGGATAACCTCACCAGAACCCAGAAAACCATCCTCAACTACTCAGATACACAGCAAGCCGATCTGAGAACCGAGCCCAAGACTTAGATCCTTGTTGCAAAACTCTGATAAGAAACAAAACTTGTCTGAGTCCTCTCTATCCGACTCGCGTCCCCCGGCAGCAACCGAAAGGGTTTGAGGGAAGAGGAGAGGAGAAAAGCACTCTTACCTGTCCTGCTAGAAGAACCAGCAGGAGAGGCCGACTGCTGGCAATCGTCAACCAGAGGTGATGATGGCAGCATGGAGGAAGGAGGGTGCTAATGCCCCAGTGAAGCACTAACCTGAAGAGAGCGAAAGTTCACTTGAGCTGAGTCTCCTGAAGGAAGGAGAACCTCGACAGCATTCGGTTCCCTGAACCGAGCGACCCAAGCTGATCATGTAAATGCAATCAGGGGGCTGGGTGAGCAAGCCGAACCAAACAAGCCGAGTGAGCCCAGCCAATCATGTAAACACGATCAGGGGCTGGGGAACTGAGCCGAGCAAGCTCAGCCAGTCTTGAAACACGACCAGGGCTAGGCCAGCCAGTAGGGCTGAGATGAGCTGAGCTGGGAAAGCTCAGCCATGAACTACTGCTGTCCTCAAGACATGCTTTAATCTCCTCCGAGGCTGAAGCCCCTCGAGAAGAAGTTTTAAAGGAGATTCTTGTCTGCTAACTCAAGTGTTCAAACCCAAGGGTCCAAGACACGAGTTTCGAAACTGACTGAGCACTCAAAACAAAGCAGGCAGGAAGTGTCGAAACATCTGAGTGTTTCGACACCTTCTCCTGTCCTGTGCCTAAACCAGACCGGAGAACGAACTCCCTAGTACTGGTTTGGGGAGTGCCAGAGATTTTGCAGAATCCCGGACAATCGGCAACTCGTTAGTCGAGTGCTCTTGATCCCAAGGAATCCAAGGGCTTGCTGAGCGGTCGAGATTCCAAGGAGTCCGAGCACTTGGCGAGACTCCCGAATCTCATAAGAACAATCATCGGAAGAAAGTTCCTCTTGGCTTCTCGAAGAAAACCGAGGAGGGACAGGCACAGAATCAGTCTTAGACGCAGACTTCTAAGAACTGGAATTGAGAGTGCAGCCTCAAAAGGTTCCACACTCAAGGCCCCCAAGACACGAGCCCCCTATGGGGAATGCGAATCGGTTCCCAACCTCAAGGGCCAGGAAGAGCCAAAAGAGAGAACGTACTGCCTCTCCGAAGAGAGGCAGTCCCTCAGGACCTCTGAAGGGAACAGCCTCCTTGCCTCTCCAGGTGCTCTAACTCTTGGGACTGAAGAAACAGGATGGTAGTGCAGTACAGTACAGTGTTACAGGAACATTTCTTAGGAATGAGCTGAACAAGAGCTTGTTTCCCAAAAGAAACGCTAATGCTGTTCTCTTAACAATTATGCAAAATAGACAACAGAGCACAGGAGCCAGCTCCTCAACAAATTTCTTAAGGAATCATGGAGGTATACAATCCCAGTAAGATAAATGGATCTGACAAGTAGAGAATACTGGGTATAGGATTGGAAGTGGTTCAGAAGGACATTCAGTTACACTGAAATCAACACACCTCTATCAACTTTACCTGAAAAAGGTATAAATACCAGTATTCAAATGATGAATGGAATTAAAATCATAACCAAAACCTATACTGGGATTCACAATATAGCCACAACAGCAAATGATGTGGTAAAATGTGACTCCTTCTAACTTAAAAAGAAGAAATAAAATCTTCTGCAACTTATCAATTACCCTGTTCTCAGCTAACACTGCATTTACATGTACATGGCAGCATACCACAAGTATAAAAAAGAGGTTCTGTATATTGTAAGGAGGCATATGTTTTAACATCACCTGTTTTTGGAGACTAAGAAATTTGTAAAAAGTGCTACATATGGAGACCCCCATCTTACCGTCATTTGTTCTTGGAGTTCCATGTAATGTTTTGAGGTAACTGCTATTTCTTTAGCCCTACCACTTATGATGCTGCCAACATGCTGTGCATTTAGTTTTCCCTGAAACATAAAATCAAGATAACTAAATCAAAGATAAAACTTCCAAATATTTCTCAATTTTGCTTGGGTAAGCAAACCCCTACATACAAAATGAGAAAATGCATTTCACAGAAATATACTACAGTGTAATAAAAAATAATTTAGTAAGAAAAAAACATTTTTTTTCAATATCATACAGTACAGTATATGCCAGCATACAAGGGGACTCCACGTATAAGACGACCCCCATTTTTCATGTAAAAATGTAGATTTAGAGATATGTTCGCCGTATAAGATGACCCCCAATTTATTAAATTAAATAACACTATCAGCTGATGTACGTATAAGCAATGGTGAGGTCATTTAAAAAAAATACTGGTACAGTATATAAAGGATTATATTTTATGTGTAATGATTAAAACATTTTAAAAACATTTTTAAACAATTAAAATCCTAAACTCATTATGTTCACCATCTGATATCGTAAGTTTGTTGATGATGTAGTGATATATTTGTAAGAAAATCATTGTACGGATCAAATTTTTAATCTTATGGTGTTAATTTCTGCTTCTTCTTATTCCTTTTCAAAGCTTACTGCTCTTAACTTGAACAAAGCCTCATATTTCCTCCTTTTATTTTTACCGATAGTTGGTGTGGCCACGTTGGGATCTTGTGATGACTATATCTGAATAATGGTACTCTGGATAAAGCTAGTAACAAAGTGAAAGCTTGCTCATCCTAACATCTAATTATGGCAATTATCTATGGTAATTACTGTAATTACAGTCATTTTGTTTACAGTATTGATAGTTGTGTAGCTAATGATTTGCTTGAATTACCTACGGTGTTTACTGGATTACAGTCATTTTGTTTACAGTTGTGACAGTAGTTAACTATTGACACAACTATCGACACTTCAGCCTATCATTAAAAATCTTGGCAGGATTTTAAGGTTTGCTTTGTATAAAGTACTTGGCGTATAAGATGACCTTCAATTTTGGGGGAGATTTTTTAAGGTTGAAAGGTCGTCTTATACGCCGGCATATACGGTAATTTTCTTACACGAAATTTCCTTTCACAAACAGTTATAGGCTTATTTGAATAGCTAAAACTAGCACAACATAATACATATCCTACAGTACAATTCAGTTCATTTATCTAAAAGTGATACATGAAATCATAATCTTTTGAGTGCAAAAATTAATTACTAATATACCAAATTGACTGTTGACATAAATTATAAAATTTTTCTAATTTAGGAGTAAATTATGAATCAACTCCCATACCACCATTTAAATTATACATTGATTTCACTGTCATTCAAAAAATATAATCAGTTGTGAATCATGCTGAACTGTAAACCATACATAACCTAGGTTCCTTAAAGACAAAAATAAAGGCCAACAGGGCATCTATGATGAAGAGAAGTAAAATATGAAATAAAAAAAACCAGCTTACCTCAGCACTTTCGGCTACAGCCATGTTTTGCATCAACTTTTCCATGTGTGCAGCTTGCTGTGATAACAGAATGACATGAGAACATGGGTAATTGTTTTAATGAATGGTTACAAAGAGAATTACCAAAGAAATAAAGTAAGAACTGTTATCCACTACTATTTGACACCTGTATTAAGGAGACAACCAATGTTAATGCAAACAAAATTATAAAAAAATATCCCCACAACAATCTTTAAAAACTGGGTGCATTTCAGTAAAGGATTTAGTATTTATTTTGTTAATAAAACAATCCTGAAAAATAACCTACTCTGTACTACCTGCAACCAAGATTATTTGTTCAGCAATCAGGAAACTTTAGATCAGTTTTTTAATTTCCTAAACATCAGAACAAACAACAGAATCTACTATATAGCATGAAAGTTGTTGCTACATAGCTGTCCTTATGATTTTAAGGTTACCTTTTCTATTTACCTAAATTTTATTCCCCTTTAAAAGCAGTGATCCTTCCCATTTTAACAGTTATGGAAAATACTATGATTTTAAAAAAAGACTCCTGACTGAGTTTCTTCAACAAAATTTCTGTTCTAGTACTTACTTACAGAGATAATTTCTGGCCATTTTTTCTTACTCCCTTAACACTGAAGGGAAAAAAAGCTGAATTGTCTTAGATATGCAAGTGAGACTGCTACATGACTAGATATATTCAGTAGAGTTAGCATGCACAGTAAAAACAACTAAAAAATGCACTGAAGTTTCTTCAGCACAATTGAGTTTTCTGTACAGCGTATAATCAAGGGCACCAAAAACAGATCTATCTTTCGGTGGTCTCAGTATAATGCTGTATGAGCCACGGCCCATGAATCTTTAACCATGGCCCGATGGTAGCCTGGACTATATCGTTGCCAGATGCACGATTATGGCTAAATTTAACCTTAAGTAAAATCAAAACTACTGAGGCTAGAGGGCTGCAATTTTTTATGTTTGGTGATTGGAGGGTGGATGATCAACATACCAATTTGCAACCCTTTAGCCTCAGTAGGTTTTAACATCTGAGGGCAGACAGAAAAAGTGCGGAAAGGAAAAAGTGCAGATGGACAGACAATAGTTTTCTTTTCAGAAAACTAAAAAGGGCAAAAAAAAAAAAAAAAATAATAATCTTCACAAGATGTAGCACTTAAACATTCATAACTGAACTTCCAAAAGTCTGATAAGACAATTCATCACTGATCTGCTTTCCTAAAATCTTTAATACTTAATTACAGTACATCAGTTTATTGAAACAAAATGTTAACACTTCCCTTCTGTGGTGTCTAGAGTCTAACTAAACCTCCACACCTTAGAGAAAAGAGTTGTGGAGGCTCTTATTTATTATATCATTTCCTTACCGAAAAAATGTACAATGGTCACAAGTATATTAATTTACTTTAAAAGGCCTTAAAAAATTACTAAAATTTACATTTCTTTTGGAATCTTTCATACATTATTTCTATTGTAAACAGCATACAAAAGTTGCTTAAATACACTAACAGTGAATATGAATGTAATTCATAAGCTAAATGTTCATCAAACAATTAAAAATAAATTATATACAATGTCATATAAGGAAATGTCTTGCAATGGCAGCTTAAAGTTTAATATGAGTGGAAGAGCTAAATTCTGAATTCCAATCAAATGAAGGGAGCTTATGCTATATTTTGGTGTGACTTTATGGCTTGCAACTTCAAAATAGTATTCTGAGGGGAGGGCATCCCAAACAAAGAACAGTACTCTAAGGGGAAGGCACCCCCATACAATGAGGTTTGTTCCTATGAAGCATGAAAATAATTTTGAATTTCTATACACCCATACGACATGATAACTTCTTCATTTCACTTTTGCTAAATCATTCCTTACAGGGGATACCTGACAGTAACTCTTCACATCACTCTCTCTAATTAAAAGCTGGAGAAAAATATCCAAAAAAACTTTACATCTATGAACACCAGAAGTGGTCCATGAAGAATGGGAGTTACGTGCACTGACAGTGTGCTGTAAAATCAAATGTATTTATGTAAGAAAATATCCTATTCATTACTCACTTTGGAATTATAATACCCCTGTTAAATGCAAAGATCCTCAGCACTGAATCAAAGAGGCAATGACAGAGATTCAATGGTGTGCACAGTGAATATGGGAATGATGTTTGAAATGAGTAACAAGGTGGTAAACATGTTGATCACAGAGCCCACCCAACATTAATGCATTTGTCACAGGTGCTGGAGACCATAGATGACCAGGTTATTTGGTTTCTAGTATTTTTTCAACTTAGAGGCTGACCACATGAAATACTCCCCGACTTCATCACAGTCTTCCTACTGGCATAATTTCCCTGGAACAATCACACCCAATAACTCAAACACAACTTCCAACCAATGCAAAGATGAGTTAGGAGTGGATTTGCTGGGGCCAGCATATCAGTTTGCAACAATTTTTTAAGATGATTTGGATGTACTCAAAGAGATCTGTAATCACCTTTTAATGGCAAAAATTCAGCAGTGGTTAACTGCAGGTTATGCAAGAACCAAATTCCTTTAAAATACAGTAGAATCTTGTGGGTCAAGAAACATTTAACTTATCTGCCTCAGAATCTGCTCTGATGCCTGTTGTGTCACAACTCCAATTTCAGATATGCCATTTGTAATAATGTATAAATGTTGCACATTCTTGAACACTGGATCAATTCCTGCCAAAGCAAAACTTGGACCTCCAGCATAAACCGGGTTGACCTTCAGGAACAGAACAAAGCAGAAATAACTTGGAAAGTATCTCTTACCTCTCAAAAGCCAAGCTAAATATACATTAACAAAACTCCTAGACTGGGCAAACTTTAAGGCCAGCCAATAAAAAAAACACACCAGCGGAAAGAGGAAGTTATGCAAATGCACATGGTACAAAAAAATCTGAAAAATTTTCTGTACCTACCACAGGAAGATGAAAATGAATATTTTTAACTATGCCATGGCCTCTTTCCCAACACACTTGTAAAAATACCAGCTAATTTTAATGAGTTGTAAATACTGTAATATTTTTTGCACTTGATATTGCAAAATTACACTCACAGCTAACATTATATCTTAACAGATAAGAACTAAAAACATAAAAGTTCCCTGACTATATTTATGGACAAATAAATATGAAATGTACTGGGACATGGAGTTATAGCACCATCCCTCATGAAATCTTATGGGCAACTATTATTCCACCAACTAACTGAGCTGAGACCTGAGTGTTGCCATAAAAGTTGCCATATTGTTTTTTATGACCCACACAAAAATCTGAATGTTTTCTCGCAAAATTCATTCAAACTTCAGGACGTGAAGTATAATTCTCACGAGATGATTGCCAGACCTTCCCATTTCTATTAGTGCACCTTGTGTGATCACTGCCAAACCCAAGGGGTTAATCATCATGGAGACTGAACCCTCTTGGGAAAGGACTGACACGATGTCTCTGATGAGTTGCAGCAAGTTTCTAAAGAGCTCTGGAGTAACCCTTCAAGAAGAACCACTACATAAAGATGGGTGACACAGTGAAGTCCCTAACATTCAAACTAGAGTACTCATACTGTGCTTGAGCATATCTGTGGTGACAGCCTTTCCTTAAAACAAAGAATTCAGCAAAGGATTTTGGCTGCTCTAATAAGTGATGGGAAAATCTTTAATCTAGAAAGTATTTGTAAAAAACTGAAACCAACTGTGGAGGGTGCTAACATTTTAAGAAAACAAAAGCTCAGGCACCATGGTACAGAGAACATAATGAGCCCAGCACAAAAAAATGCTATTTAACAAAATATATATGAAAATGAAGAAAACACAAAGTTAAAATGGAAAATGTAGTTAGACATGAACCAAACATATATATACATGGGGAGGGTAGCTTAACTTCTGGAACACAAGACTTGAAATACTTAACAAAGAAAATTTCTTTAATAACATAATTTCCAGGCTACACAAGTATATCATTATACAACCAGCCTGACGTTACACTATAAATTTAACAATGTGTGTCCAGAAAAAAACATAGGAAAGATCTAAATATAAGGACAATAGTGAGAGGCTATTCAAAAGTTGCAAGGATAAAGAAAAGCTATGGTAACATTACTTCATGGCAGCTACTCCTAGGACGATCATTATTTTCTTGTATAAAAGATGCCTGGAAAGTCCTGAACCTAAAACACCAAAAGATTTACATCTAAAATACTGTAAAATTTACATGACTCCAGATACATAAGTACTTGGATCTAGTTGTTTTCCCCTCAGAGAACTACTGATTAAGTCTCAGGTTAGAATTTTCAGGACTAAGGAATCATACTAAAAAAAAAAAGTCCTATTAAATCTTTACACAATGGTAATGCACAGGATTTTCTCAAGTGTCAAAAGATCATGCTGATATTTCTCTTCACAAGTGACTTAAAAGAAAGAGAGCTCTTAAATTTAGTCTCAATGTTCACAAAATTAGTATCAATATAAAATAAAAATGGAAATTCACAGGAAAACAACCAAAACATAATTGCTCAACCATAACAAACATTTTAAAATGCATGGCCAACAGTTGGTGTTTCATCTAAGATTAGTCTTGTTCAAAAGTAACTACAATATACAGTAAATCAATAGCATTCACTATTGGTTGACTGCTTGTCAAAAACACATACCTCTTTTTCTGCACTGTTATCATCATTTTGGCTCTCCTGGGTCTGCAAATAGAAAAAATATAAAAATAATTTTCAAGGTAAAATTAATTATTTGGTTACTCACCCACTGTTAAAGTTAGCTTACATCTTTGCACTGTTAGGTGCGATTGGCATTTAAAAAAATCAAATTATGCTTGTCTAACTCGTTAGGACTGTCTGTAGTCACCTGTTTTCCCACCAGGTGGTGTTGGAATGTAAACAATTAAGTCAGAATTCTTCATGGCCACTAAGATGTGGGGAGGCTGGGTGGATTTCCACTTTAACAGTAGGTAAGTATCCAAATAATTAATTTTATCATGAAAATTATCATTACAGTATTTGGAATGAATCTCACCTACTGTTAAAGTTAGCTGAGTACCACACTGAATGAGGATGGTGGTTTAATGCAGCCAGAGAAACAACTAAAAGCTTTTAAAGGGGAAAAAAAGCTTCTCAATATTCCTGCTGTTGTGTGATCGGTACTGGCAAATACTGTAGCCAGACGTTGGAACCACAACAGGGTGTAAGGCCCTCATAGCGAGACTTGTCAAAGGATCCCTACAGGGTGAAAAAGGACTCTACCTCATAGAATAGTAGTGAGTCCTGTGCTGAGTCAAAAGCCCATAACCAACAGTCCAAAACTAAAGACATTAACACCTTCATATATGAAGGTATGCTCTTATACACCACTGTGTGCTTTCATGCTCAGAAAATTCAAAACGGGATTTTCTAACAACTAATGACAAGGCAGAAAGCAAGGTTACTATTATATTTGGTTCAAGAGAAAGCATCCCACCTCATGTACAAAACACACTTGAGCACAATACAGTACACTGTTCATGTTAGGAACCGAGCTATAAAACACTAAACAGTTTCCTAACTTGCTCTTACAACTGTTAACCACTCCCAAAGGCTCTGAGTTAACACACCTCATCATAATCAGTGTTAACTTCTTATTTGTTTTAACAGGAGTCGAGGCAGAAGTAAACTACAGGGTGACAGTTAACAGATTCACTTCTGTAAAAGGAAGAGAAAATGGAATCATATGAGCTATGCATTGCTTAAATACTAAGGGGAATCACCCAAAAACAAGGTTGAAACTCATAAAACTTTAAACAGAGGAACTGAGACGGAAAAGGTGACCATGCCTGCTCTGTCTCCTGGCATTCAGTGCAATGATTACAGTGAATGCCAGGAGACAGAGCTGGAAGGAGTGAATAGGAATTCGGGTGGAGAAAAGGAGTCTAAGCACATACGCTTACTGCCCGAATGCCTAAATAATGAATCGGGACTCCTTGAGGTGGCTGAAGGTGCAGTGGCATCGTTCGCTGCAGAATGCAATCGGTTACCTGGTTCGGTTGAATTGCTATAATAACCTTGGGAAAGAGAAGGCCTACACCTTTTCACCCTACCATGAATGTCTTTATGTGAGCGCAATTTACGTCTGTCCACCCAGGACCGAGAAGCAAAGGCAGAAGACAGAGGGCACAGTCTGTGAACATCCTGGGATGTCAGTCCTCATTTGGGAACCCTAGGACTACCAGGCCTGTCGGCAGGAGGAGCCAATGGAACAGACAAGGCTGTGTCCATGGAGTTGCAAATGGAACGAGGGGACACTGTCCCTGCCCACATACTAGATACATTAGATGCAAAAGATTCAAACTTATTACATAAAAATTCAATCTCAGATTTTAAAGAATCAATACCATACTGAGTTGAATCTAAGCTACTACCCTGAGCTGATTTAGTGGGTGTGGAAGAATCTATTATATTAGAGAATCTATTACAGAAGAAGAATCAATAGACCTATCTATCTCTTGATCAGAAGCTAATTCTAAGGAAGACTTATAAGCAAGACTAGCTGTTCTCTTTACACTCTTCCTAAGCCTATCATTCTCTCTTTTAATAGGATACTTTACCATCTTCTCTATCTCTTGCAAAGACCATTCCCTGCAATGATCACAACGGTTGTCTGAATCACACGTTACCCCATGATCAATGCATAAATCGTGTGTATTGAACTTCAAAGAAGCCAATCTGGTCTTGCAACCACTTACCTTGCAAAATCTAAGGGATTTTGATAAGGAAGATTGAGAAGAATCCATAATGAAAAACAAATCACAGTCTAGACGATCCAAGTCGATAACCACAAAAAAAAAAAAATTCAGAGCACTTGTCTACACTGCCATCCAATTTTGCCGACAAGAGCCAAATGGGCAACCTAAATGTTCACTGTCCTACCCCACCCTACAAAGAATGGGGAAGTAACTATTGGGGGGCGTTCGTTAACAATTGTTTCAATTTTAACACTTGTCGAACTCGCTTCAAAGTATTTGCAGATAAAGCTAATTGATTGAGGGAAAGTTTCACTTCAAAAATAAACACTCCTCCTGAAGGTTTATGTCTGTCAAGATAAACCCTTTTCCTTTACTTGCTGTAAACTTACCAAGTAAACCTATACCATACCTCTCTTCCCTCTCCATTGTTATTAAGCTATAATAACTTTGATAAATATCTTCCTTCTATGGTGTTACTTAAATATCTTCCTTCTATGGTGTTACTTCAAGTTTGTATAATTCAAGAGTTTATAATTCAAAAGTGTATAAGTGTATGCTTCACAAGTGTATGCAGTATCAGTATTGGAAATGCAAGTCCTAAGAACCAAACATGGCTCATTCCATTTTAGCATTTATCATACAACAGGCTGATAGAGATCAAACTTTCAAAAGTTTTGCGTTTATCTTTAAGTTTGTGTATGATTTTTTATCTTTTAATGAAATTTTATGCCTTCTTGATGCATGATCATGACGTTTTCATACATTGGTTGGGTGCTCCATGAGGGCCTGTCAATCCCTTCCAGACATGGGGGGCCTAAGCAACTCTGCACCTTCTAGTGGGGAACGGTACAATAAAGTAAATTAATTGAAAAGAGCCGATCCATACAAAAGGTAAGATTTAAGGAATTGTGTATACAGTTACGTACTAATTGATGTTTTTAAATCTGTGCCATTGATTGCCTGGTGTATCACATCAGAAAACAGGAAGAATGGGGGAACACTTCTACCAGCTCAGCAGTGTGCAGTTGTACCACTCAAGAGTCAGACAACACCAAAACATTAATAGCATCAATGATGTCATCAGTAGGATTCTAGGGATTTAAGGATATCTGCCAGAATGGCATAGAGTTTAGTGTGATAGATGTTGATAGCGATGAAGACAGGGCATGGCAATCTCATTGGTCCACATGATGGAGATAGCTTCAAGAGTTTAAAGATACATCACACCATCTTGGAGAGTTCTGTATATAACATAATAATAGTAGCTGCCTCTTTCTATGATGGGTTCAGCCAAAATAAGCAAGATCAAAACTTACTACTTCTGAAGACAAGTTCCTCATTAACCTTCAACTTACCCAATTCAAGACTTACAAAAGCATCTCGAAGTTCCTTTCACTGTACAGTGAGGTGAGGTCAATGATGGAGAAAGAAACAATAGAGGTGACCAGCAATCTCAATGGCTTTACTGCCCATTTTTTTTGTATAGTAGTTCTAAAAGCATAAAAAGGTTGGAAACCCACCAAGAACCTCAGTCCTCTGTATTGTTACCTGCAGTTGATGCCTTTCTAGATGGAAACTGTGGCCTCCGTACCTCATTCTACCTAGAGAGTGACTCTTAGCATCTGTGGGCCTAAAAGAGAAACTTTCATGTCTCAGTGCACAAGTCTTTAGGTTTTTATAGAAAGACAGAGTCTTTAATTCATGGCTTTTTGTTGTAGGCTGGCAACAGCCCCACAGGTTCTCAAATATGTTATGGCCCTAATTGCTGTGTGGGCTCACAGCCTGTTGACTTATCTTGACTGTTGGCTAATCTTAGTGTCCCCAGCCTTGCAACTACCAAGAAACCATAATTATCTCATAAACCTTTGTCATTACCTGATCCTAGGCATTAACTGGGAAAAGTCAGACTTAGTCCTCACAAAGAAGACAGTCTGTCTAGGCATGGAATCCAATATAGCAGCTTTCATCAACCCTCCAACAGTGGCAAGAATGCAAAGACTCCCCACAACTGTGCAGGATTTTCTTTAAGTCCCCTTTCCTTCACCAAAATTATGGCAAACATAGGCTGTGATCCCTACAGCTGGAGCTAAACAGTGGTCTACTGCAAACCAGCCTGACAATTTTCTGGTTTACCCTCCTGCAGAAATGCTGACAGACCTCAATTTGTGGCAAGATCAGCAAAACTTATGACATTTTCTTGTCAGATCTACTATCATATACTAACTCCTTAAACAAGGGCTGGGATTCCCACTTGCTAGATTTCGTGACTTTAGACCAGTGGTCCATAAGAGAGAAGGAGATACACATTAATCTCTCTGAGTTGAGGGCAGTTTATCTGCCTGACAAATGCAGGATAAATTTTGGATAACTCTACCATGAGGACTTATCCTTGGAACAAAGGCAGGACCAAGTCTCCAACAATGTGCCACTTGACCACAGACAACCAGATATAGGAGGAAAACACAATATCACACCGATTACCAGCTTTGTCCCAGGAGGCATAATGTGGTGGCCAAACACTGCGCAGACAAGATCAAATTCTTTCTGATGAGAAGTCTCTGCACCCTGAAGTTTCTAGGATGTCATGGAAGCTGTAAGGAACACCTCTAATATTAATGTTCAACACTCAACTCAGCAACATACTTCTGAATTATTGTGTCACCCTGTCACACCAGACAGAATGGCATGCAATGCTTTTCTGGTTTCCTGGGACAATTGAGGTACAGTACAGTATATGCATTTCTGACATTTTCCCTAATCAGATCAGTGTTGGACAAACTTCCACCAGTCTAATAATGCACATACGACCCTGAGAACACAAATTTGGCCTCTCCAAGCCTGGTTCCTGGACCTTCTTTGCTCTTTTGGTGGTGGACCCAGGAACAATTCAAGACTGGAAATAGCTCCATCAATCTCAGTTTATCAGTACAGTACTCTACCACCAGAACCTCAACCTCCTTGACCTTTATAATTGCAAGGTTTCATGCAATCTGTGGCTTGATATTGTTAGTCAAGGTGGAGTATATTTTACAACTAGTGTAGTAGTTTAGAAGGAAGAGTTTTGGTTCACCCTCTTGCATGTTTTCTATATTACAGGCACTAACAAGTGTCCTTCAAGTAAACATCTTACGTGCCAGAATTCTGAGAGAGGTCTCATGGACTTTTAGCACTCTTCCTTTAGCATAACTTTATCAATAATGAGCGAGTTTTGTAAGTATTACTAACTTACTAATAAATATCCAAGTTGTATAACCTTAACTCTTGAATATTCTCTGCAGATAATATGAAATTTTGGTTGCCTTTAAAATACATCTGCTAAGATTACTTCATTACAGTATTTCCTAAATTTTTTGTGGTATTCACATAATTACTCAACTGGGCCCTCATTGCCTTAAAAGCAATGGAAACTCCTGTTACACCATAAATGCGCGCATGTGAATATGGTTTGGAACATTCATCATAGTATTTATGTTTATGTTTATGTTTATGCATTCAAGTGCTGTATAGTAATACTATTTGCAATACTGATAATGTTATTTTCTTGCAAAGTAGTATTCTAAAGTCAAGGGTTTAAGCAATATGATTAATCCATGAGATTACAACCTACTGTACCTTTTCAGGAAGCTATCTTATATTTCAAGGATTCATGCAATACAGTTAATAAAGAGATTATACCTTATTGTACCCTTTCAGGGTGAGCTCTCCATACTCCAGTAGAGTAGTCTGAACACGTAAGCTAGGGTTTTCAATGGGAGTAGAAGCTTTCCGACGCCATCTCCGTTTTGGCCCATATGCAGACTGGAAATAAAATTATAATACAGTAGAGTGAATATATTAAATTATTTGAACAAGTAAAGATAGGTAATCCCTTAGCAAAAGGCACGCATTTTACTCAATAACACCTAACTAAAATACTTTAATGCAGTATGGTACTGTACTAAATACAGTTATGTAGCATTACAAACAGTTTTCAGTCTGTGTATACAGGCAGTCCCTGCTTATCGGCAGCACTGGTTAATGGCATTTCAGTTTTACGATGCTGGCCTAACATCGTCCCTAATCAGATTTTTGTGCACCAGTAAACAATTTTCAGTGCCAGTAAGTGGTTTATTTGTGTCACTAGGCAGTTTATTGGTGTTGGTAGGCAGTATAAGAGTGAAATCTGTCATATATTTCAAAACTATGAAAATATCACGTATAGCTAAATTTGGAAAAACAGTTATGAAACATTTTCAAAACTTGTTCACTCATCGCTGATGCGTTTGACAAAAGTCATCATCAAAGCTAAGTTCAAAAGTTAGAATAAAAAAAAAATGAAAAAATTTGTCATAACATTAATACTGCTTCTAATGTAACCATAAAATTTGAATAAAATAAAGTTTTATATATACTTACCAAGTAATTACATAGTTATGAGATTTCCTACCACAGCAGCCTAAAAATTCAAAATTAGCGGTAACAATTCAACAATTCATTCGTTTTTTGCTTTGAAGTCCATATGAGGGGAGGAGGGAGGGCTCTGATTCAGTAAATACTTGGTAAATGTATATAAAACTTTATTTTAATATAAAAATATAATTTTTATATAAGTAACTTACCAAGTAATTACATAGCTGAATCCACATTGACAGGAGTTAGGATACATGGACATATTCTACCTCAAAACATTAATAGAGTAATGATTTTGATAGCAGAAAAGTTGCCAGCATTGGTATAATGCTTGTTGTTTCCCTACCTGGTAAGAGAGCCATTGCAGGTGGGTACTGCCTCTGATTGGTGCTTATCTTAACCCGTAGTGGTGTGGCAGTATAGCCATGGGTTGCCTCCTACTTTAGTGGGGACTTTGCAGTGAACGAGGTACTCCAATGGCTAGCAAAGTTAATAGGTGCCCTTGCCCTAGGCATAGGACCAGAATGAAAACATAAAACGCTGTCACGTACACTATAATAAAAAACCACACCCAAACCAGCTAAAAGAACCGGTGGGTACTTCAGGTACTATGTACTCCCAACCTCACCTCAGGCTCAACACCCTTACTCAAGGCGAGGAGATAGAGGAGAGAGCTCCCTATGCTTCGTCTCCCAGCACCACGCCAGCCTCGGATAAAGGTCCTAATGTAATATAATTCCCAAAAACCGTCTCCACTTCTTTGAGAAAACAGGATGCGAGCAATGACCTGCACTTCCAATACTTAGATTGCAAGATGGAGGAGAGGAACATGTAGTGTCTGAAGGCAAGAGAAGTTGCCACCACTCGAACCTCATGAGCTTTGACCTAAATGAAGGTAGCATGTCCTCCTAGATCTGAGTGTGCCTCGGAAATTAGGTCCCTCAAAAAATAGATCACATTTTCTGACACTGGACGAGAAGGGCCTCTAATCTTCCTAGTCCTCTGTAGTATCTTAGGTCTCTTACTGGACAGAGAAGCCTTTCCTCTTCCTCCAGTCCAAGGATGTATGCTAAACTTTTAATGGATAAGGAACAGGGCCAGGGCTTGGAAGGGTCTCTGTTCTTAGCAAGAAACCCAAGAGAGAAGGTGTATACTGCATCTCCCCACAAGAAACCTACTCTCTTGTCAATGGCCCGGATTTCGCTCATGTGTTTAGCAGTGGCTAAGGTGACGAGGAAGAGTCTCTCTAGTGAGATCCCTTAAAGAGATCGAATGGAGGGGTTCAAAAGCTGGTCCCGACAGCCACTTTAAGACTACGTCGAGATTCCATGAGACACCTTCAGATCTCCTCTGTCTTACTGTGCTGAAGGATTTGATGAGATCACTGAGGTCTTGGTTGGAAGAGAGGTCCAACCCTCTGTGCTTGAAAACAGAGCTTAACATGGATCTATACCCCTTGATGGTAGAGGATGATAATTTCTTGGATGACCTCAAGAAGAGCAGGAAGTCAGCACCTGACTTACAGACGTCTCAGAAGAAGAGACGTTATGTTGCCTGCACAGCTCCAGAAGACTGTCCACTTAGACTGATAGAAGTTGCTAGAAGACTGGTGCCTGCACCTAGCAACAGCCTCTGCAACTGCTCTTGAAAACCCCTTCACTCTGACCAGGCTCCGGAGAGTCTGAGCAGACAACCCTTGGTGGAACCTGTGGAAGTGGTGTGTTTGAGAAGAGACGGTTTTTGAGGAAGCAGTCTTGGAAAATCCACCAGAAGATGAAGCAGATCTGGGAACCATTCCTTCGTCGGCCAGAAAGGAGCCACCATAGTCATCGAGGCACTGTGATGAGAGGAGAACTTGTTTAGCACCTCCTCTGATCATGCCTAATGGAGAAAAAGCGTAAACACTAGGCCCAACCAGTCCTGGAGCATGGCATCTGTTGCCCATGCCAGAGGGTCTGGGGCTGGAGAGTAGAATAAGGTGAGACAATGATTCCTGGACGTCGCAAACAGGTCGATCAGTGGAGTGCCCCAAAGCTTCCATAGATTGCTGCAGACCAGAGGATCCAAAGTCCATTCCAAGAGTGACTTGGTTCCGGTCTGCTCCAAGAAGGAGATCTCTGGAGGCCTTGTAGAGGGAGAAGGAGTGAGTGCCTCCTTGTCTGTGGATGTAAGTTAGAGCAGTTCTGTTGTCAGAGACTTCTGGAGGCCTTGTAGAGGGAGAAGGAGTGAGTGCCTCCTTGCTCGCAGATGCAAGTTAGAGCAGTTGTGTTGTCGGAATGAACTATCACCGTCTTGCCAAAGATCTGAGGAGAGAAGGACTGGAGGCTCTGATGAATGGACTTCAGCCCAGTGGACCACGCTCCAGACACTTCTTTGTCTCTTAGAAGGGCTACCCAACCTAAGTCCAACATGTCTGCATATAAATCTAGGTCAGGGTTCAGAGGTAGAAGAGATTTTCCCTGAAGAAGTCTTCCTTTGTGCAGCCACCATTGCAGGTCTGTCTTGATCTCCTGTGTGATGGGGAAAAACGTAAGAGTCCGGTTGGGTCTTCCTGTCCTAGCTGGCCTTGAGAAAAAACTGCAGAGGTCTCATGTGCAGTCTGCCAATTTCACAAACTGCTAAATGGAGACCAAAGTCTCCAGGAGACTCATCCACTGGTTGGCCGAGCAGACCGGGAGAGAGAGAAATTGGTGGACCGTGTGAAGGCATTAGTCAATTGCCCAAATAAAGAATCTCCTGTGTCAGAGATAGTTGAGACTTTATCTACGTTGATGAGAATGCCCACCTCTTGAGTCAGGTGGAGAGTTGTCCTTATGTCCTCTGTGCACCTTTCCTTCGACTGGGAACGAAGGAGCCAATCATCCAAATACAGGGAGATGTTGATCCCGAGAAGGTGGAGCCACTTACCGAGGGGAGCAAGAACATGAATGAATACCTGAGGGGCCGTCGGAAGGCAGAAGCATAAGGCCCGAAACTGAAAAACTCTGTTCTGAAAGATGAAACGAAAGTACAGTAAACCCTCGCATTCATGGGGGATGCATACCACACCCCCCACGAATAGCTGGAACCTGCGAATACTTAGAACCCTTCTAAAAACACTTAGAACTGCCTATTTTGATAGTTCAAACACACGAAAAAAATCTAAAAATGCTTATACAAGTGTTATCCTACTTATGATGGGGTTAGGTTCCAAAAAACCCATTGTTTGTTGGAATAAACTTATCTCGAATACAGCCTACCCTACACTAGGGTATTCGGTACCATGCATACATATATGGTAACCTAGCCTACACTATAAAGAATACTCTATACATACACGATATAGTAATCATTAATATTAGCTAATTCTGGAGGTTCATGCAGAGTGACTATGATAATGCAATACAAAGAGAAACTGAATAACAAACAAGAATTAGCTTAGCCTACACTATGGCATATCGTAGACATATACGGTAGTGTAGCCTACATTATACTGTTCACATATCGTATTATAAAAACATCAACATAACGAATATGCATCTTTTCCATGGATCTTTTAATTTACTGTAACCAATAATATTGTATATATTCTTATATTGCTTTTGTATTACAGTAAACCCCCGTATTCACGTTCTCACGATTCGCGGACTTACCCATTCGCAGGTTTTTCTGTGGCGGTATAGCTGGACCAATTCTGCATCATCACACTAGTTGCCCAGGATCGAGGATCCAGAAGGGGTGAGCAGAACAGGGGATATTGCAAACAAATCCACTATCAGTTCTCCCCACAATTTCCACAAGTCAGAACACACCTGACAGTCCAGAGTCCACTCTGTAGGGAGTATTTGCTTGTGACGACCGAGCTCATCTGCTAAGACATTGCACTTTCCTTGAATGAACCATGTTAACAGCTGGGTCCGGTTCTGATCTGCCCAAAGCAGGAGAATTCTCGCTGTCTCGCAAAGGGAGAATGAGTGAGTTCCCCCTTGGAGTCTTATATATGCTAACGCTGTTGTGTTGTCCCCGTATTCACGGGGGATGCATCCCACACCCCCCCGCAAATAGCTAAAATCCGCGAATACCTAAAACCCCTCTATAAACATGTAGAACTG
Source organism: Macrobrachium rosenbergii (assembly GCF_040412425.1). NCBI lineage: Eukaryota > Metazoa > Arthropoda > Malacostraca > Decapoda > Palaemonidae > Macrobrachium > Macrobrachium rosenbergii. Next base: position 80,676,689 of record NC_089743.1, read on the forward strand.
CTCATTTTGATAGTTTAAATATAGAAAAACCCTGTAAAAATGCATATACCTGAGTATTTTAATAGTTTTATCACAAAAAGTGCATTTATTCATGAAAATTATATGAAAATACAGTAATTAGTGAATATTTCTCAGTGAAAAATACCGTGAATGGGCAAATTTTCCGCGAATAATGGCTAGATATGTTCCACAGAGAAACCCACAAATGCGCGAGTCCGCAAATCATGAGAACGTGAATACGGGGGTTTACTGTACTACTGTACTTTGTTCTGGACTTCCTTCGCAAAGTGTTGCAATCCCAAATGGATCGCTGTTAATTCTTTCAGGTTGATGCGAAGACTTCTCTCCTGTTGGGACCATACTCCAGAAACCTCTTTTCTCCCCAAGAGAGCTCCCCAACCTAGATCTGAAGCATCGGAAAAGACGTCTAGGTCGGGGTTCACTACGGATAGAGACTTTCCCTCTGATAGCCTGCTTGCAGAGTTCCACCAACGTAGGTCCTCCTTTATCTCTTGTGTCATTGGGAATATGCACAAGTCTTGATTTATGTTTCGATCCCAACTGATTCTTAGAAAGAATTGTAGAGGCCTCATATGCAGTCTTCCCAACTTCACAAACTGTTCGATCGATGCTAGAGTGCCCACGAGACTCATCCATTGAGTGGCTGAGCACGTCTGTAAGGAAAGGGAAAGGTTGACTTTCTTCAGGCAGTCCACTATTCTTCTGCAGGATGGAGAGGCCTGAAAATTCTGAGAATCAATCTCCATCCCCAAATAAAGAATCTGTTGAGAGGGAATCAGTTGGGATTTTTGAAGGTTCAACAGCAAACCTAGATCCTGTGTCAACAGCAAAGTCCTTTGAAGGTCCTCCATGCACCTCTCTTTCGTGGGAGAATGAATCAACCAATCGTCCAGGTATAGGGAAATATTTACTCCCAGCAGATGAAGCCAGTTGGCTAATGGGGCAAGTACTCGCGTGAAGACCTGTGGTGCTGTTGAAAGGCTGAAACATAACACTTGAAACTGGAACACTTGATTCCCAAAAACAAATCTCAGATACTTCCTTGAGTCCTGCTGAAAGGGAATGTGGAAGTAAGCGTCTCTAATTTCGAGAGAGATCATCCAGTCCCCTCAACAAATGGATGACGGGATGGACTGAACTGTTTCCATGTGAAACTTTGTTTTCCTTATGTAGATTTTCAGTGCACTCACGTTGAGTACTGGCCTTCATCCTCCCGTGGCTTTGGGTACTACAAAAAGCCTGTTGTAAAATCCCTTGGCCTCTATATTTTCCACCGCTTCTATCACTTTCTTCTTGAGGAGTGTAGACACCTCTTTTGAGAGGGCTAAATACCTCTTTGATCTTGTGGAGGGAGGCTTCTCTTTGAAGGGGATGGAATACCCTTCCCTTAAAACTTTGATCACCCACTGATCTGCCCCCTTTCATTCTCCAACTTTCCCAAAAAGGCTGGAGTCTGGCCCCCAAGGGCACATGAAGGACTGAGTCCTCATTTATGAGTTGCAGGTTCGGAAGAGGGTCTCTTGACCACACGCAAAGTGAAACGTACAGTTGGTTGCGGTCTTGACTGCGATCTGCCTACCACCTCAAAAGGGCTGAGGCTGAAGAGGAGAAGATGACTTGGTAGGGGTGGCGGTCCACTCTCTTGGGCACCTCATAGATTAAGTAAGCAGGTTCTGAGTCGATTTCTTGTGAAGGTGAGAAGCACTTCTTCTGCTGTTGCTTGTGGGAAAAGATGTGCATTATCCAAGGGCGAGAAGAGAAGTGCTGACTTATGTGAAGAGGTCATGCCCTTAAATACAAAGGAGACCCAGAGCTCTCTTTTTCTTGTTATAATGTGGTTCGGATTCCACAATAAGCTGTAAGTCTCGTTGCTAGGTAACCAATTGGTTCTTAGCCACATAAAATAAATCTAATCCTTTGGGCCAGCCCTGGGATAGCTGTTAATCAGCTCAGTGGTCTGGTTACACTAAGGAATACTTAACTTCTCTCTTTTTCAGGATCCCCATGGCAAAAAGGGAAGATATCTCCACTGAACTGTCTCTGACCACCTTATCCGAACAGGAAAGAAAACTACGCCAATCAGCTGCAATATCTTGAGGAAGATCCGAATCTTTGATCTTCTTTGCTAAGGCCACTATGGACCAATCCATAAAACTAAAGACCTCAAATACAGTACTTTGAATAGGTTTTTCAGTAAATGGTCCATCTCTCAAGGAGGGAACTTCTCCAGTAGCACACAACCAATACCTCCTAGCTGAGAGACGAGATGGTGGAATAATAAACACACTTTGTCTTGATGCCTTTTTTCTGAAAGCCAGTTACCCACTTCCCCGATAGCCTTCTTAGACAAGGATAATAAAACCACTTTCGGAAGTCTAGATGAGATTGTCTGAGAATCTCCACTGGCACCCATGAGTAGGGCTAGAATCGCCTAAACTGGACGATAGATGATGAACACCAGACATGCCTTTCCAACGGCTGTCTTTTGTCGACACCTGGGACGTCACAGGTGCGACTGAGGGGGTGACTACCCGTGGGCAGACCCCACCGACCTCCCTTGGGCCACCAGTATGCCTCCTCCCAGGGCTGGGGGAGTATGACAGTGACCTTTGCCTTGGAGAGTCGGTGGGATGGGCAGCCACCTCCTCCACTAACACTTCAACTGCGCACTTTTCAGTGAGTTTGTCCACGAGGACACGCATTGATTCACCCAACTGTGCCACTGTGCTAGCAAGAATATCAAACTTCTTATCAAATTTTGATTCAAGGATGGCATAGCGATTCGGGTCGGGAGTGTGGGGACCAGGAGCAGAGATCGGTGGTACAGGAGGAGGGCTAGAAATAGGAGAGATTACTTTAGCAGGAGAAGAGATAATAGGAATATTAACATCACTAGATGCCTGAGTCATGTCTTGAGTTGCTAACTTAACTTCAGCTCTAGAAGCAGCTGTCCTTTTATGATCCCTTTCTAACTTAGATAGGTGAGAAGCTAAAGTTTTCCATTTTTTCTCATCCCATTCACAGCATTCCTCACATGTCAAGTCAATTGAACAAATTTGTCCTCTACATGTCGTACATAAAGTGTGTGAGTCATAACATGCATTAGTCAAGTGAGTATTGCAGCCTCTGCTGCAATACCTAATAATCGATGCGCTAGAGTCTGATATAGGTACCTGTACTAGCTAACCAAGTCAAAATACTGTAAGTAAATTTCCTAGGGGAACAATACTAAAAACTCAGGCAAAAACATTGTCAACTAGTTCAAATACGAAAGCCGAAGGCTACCGCTGCCGAAAATACATCACCAAAAGGTAAGACTGTTAAGCTGGCAGAAACAAAAGTGAAGCTACTGGCTGAGTTGTTCCTCTCTCCCTTATCCTGAAAAAGGGTGGGGTTAGTCACCTACATGAACACAAGACTTGCTACTGCTATTTTCAAAATTGAGGCTGCCGTCGAGTTAGAAACTCTTAGCTAAGTAATTACTGGGTAAGTTACTTATATAAAAGTATAGATTACATCAGTGTTCATTATAACACTGCAACGACAAGAGGTAGGGCACTACATGTTAGCTTCTCACAGCACATTTTGCTCTACAAATTATCACAGAAAAAAATTGTAAAAGTTTATTTTCACAAACTGCATCTCATACTCTAATTTTTACCAAAAATTCAGTCTAGTTAAAGTCAGTCCCAAAGAAATAAGTTATGAAAAATGCATAAAGACTAGGTGCACTCTACGAAGAGTTTACTCTTTTGCTTCTATAAAATTATTGCAAACATTACACAGCATGCTAATATTTTTTATGAATTACTAATTACTGTACTGGAGAATCTGAGTAAATATAGCTCAAACACGAACAGCTATATCTCCATACCTGTATTGTAGATAAAGTCTTGGTTATTTTACTCTCCACCTCATCTATCTTTTCTTCAAGAGGGGTTGAATAATAATGATGGAACTGATATACCGAGAGTTCTCGGCTTTGATCTCCAAATTCTTCTCTGGTTTCCAAAGCCTTTTGAACAAGCCACTGCAATAGAACATATTTCACTTATATCATTTCCCACTAGTACATACAAATTTCTGTTTCTTTCCTCCACTCAACTTCTATCAGAAGGAAAATTATGTAAGTAAATGCAGTTTACATCAAGACAAACTAAAACATGGAAATCTGAACCTTTACTGTTGAAAATTATAAAAAAAAAAAAAAAAAGTTTCTTTAATGTACCTTAAACTCTGCGTAAATAAAAGTTTAAATGATTTCACCCCCACAATCAACTACATTCATCAGAGTATTTGGGTCAATGAAATCCTAAGATGCTTTAGTTCATTTTCTGAAAAAAAGCAAACAGCTTTTATAAGCTAATGGTCCTGCCCTGCTGATGCAGTTTCTTTAGCCTCTGGCAGTTGACTGGCTCAAACATAATGCGTGTGTATCTCTCTTCATGACAGCACTCTGTTCATAATAAATTAGACAGTTTCTGACTGATTTCTCGAGATTGTCAAACTGATTTTATTAATTTTAGCCATGCTATACTGTGTTTCATTCTTTTCATCTTCTTCATTTTTCATTTTTTTTCCCACCTATGTGATATACAATAAAGTAAAATCCTCAAGATTCAGCTCTCAATGATTCATGGACTCATGGATCACCATGGTTTCTCTGTGGAATATTATCTAGCCATTATTTGCAGAAAAATTTGCCTTCGCAAGTATTTTTCACTGAGAAATATTCACTAATTACTGTATTTTCATGTAATTTTCATGAATAAATGCACTTTTTGTGATAAAACCAAAATACCTAGGTATAAGCATTTTTATGGGTTTTTCTTGTTTAAACTATCAAAATGGGCAGTTCTAAGTGCTTTTAGAGGGGTATTCGTGATTTTTTGCCATTTGGCGGGGGTATACATCCTGCGAATAATGGGGGTCTACTGTATACTGAAACTTTTAAGTTGCCTGGGTAAAAAAAAAACACATTGTTAAGGATTTCACTCCTTGGTGGATGGTATTTATCGATAGATGATTATTTCAAGAACTATTTCTTGTCTGCTTCACAGAAGAATACTTCTATTTGCTTCAGCCAACTTCAGGGTTTTCTCTTTTTTTGTGGTATTGCCGTTTCAGGCATTACAAGTTAAGTGCCATTCATGTGACTTTATAACTGGTAGGCTACTTAGATTATATTCACAAATTTTAAATTTACACATCTATATCTATTAACTGAATGCCAATGCACATGAGGTATCTAACACATTACAACAACATTTTTGCAGTTTCTTGTAGATAAAAATGTGAAGGAATGACAGTAATCACAGCTATGATGCTCAATTTATTTAATGCCGACACCTGTTTCAGCTATTAACAAAAAGTCACCACTAAATGAACTTATCACACACTAAGGTATGTGGTTGTTGAAGCACAGAGCAGTGCAATTCCAGCAATCCACTCTGAATGACTGTTTCCCCTCCAGCACTCTGTATGGAGCTGGGAGAATCCTCCTAATCTGTAAAATTTTTCTTGTTAATTTTTGCTTTTCGAGTTCCTGTTTTAGTCTTTGATTTTTACTGCACAAAAGCCCGGCTACTCTTGTCCTGCCATTATTCTTCAGAAATACTAGTCCCCCACTATTATTAGTGTTTTATGAAGCAAATAAGTTTTTTTTTATATAAAACAGCAGAATGGAGAACTCTTGGGTAACTCATATTTTCCTCACTTACAGATCCCTCTTCAGATGATGACTATCAATAAAACCTACCTCTCACTCACAGCCTACAGTTTAAACAATATCTGCACAGGTTTTTTTTATCTTTTCTATGGTTTTACAGGAAATAAAATTATGCTTACTTCATAGAAAATCAACAATAGGGGGGAGAATGGTATTTCTTAAGACTAATGACAGGAGGATAAAAGCACCTTTTTCCTTTTTTTTTTACTAATACTGTGCTTCACTCTACAGGTTAATTAACACACACAGTAGTTTTAAGAAAGTGTGTTTCCCATTCTACAGGTTAATTAATGCACACAGTAGTTTTAAGAAAGTGTGAGTTTCCAAGTTTTCTGATAATCTTTGCTTGTGTGTAACTAGATGGAAATTGTTCCAGGGTGTGGATGTATAAATCTTCACCTAGATGTTTGGTCAGTGGAGCTGGAAGGTGAGATGCAGAGTTGAGCAAACAAGTGAGGGAGACTGGATGTCAGAGCTAAACTGCAAACCCAGAAAAGGAGGCTGGACTACTGAAAACTCTTTCTGCATACTATTAAGCTTGTTCACTATCTTGATAATGCCAATACAGTACTGTAATAAGTATAAGCAAGCAATGAGAATAACTAAAGACAAAAGTAGTTGCAATCAAAATTTTTCTTATGAAGTCTCCATTTTTGGATGAACCAGTAGAACACAGCCTCTGTTACCATCCTGATTCAATGGCTTGAATTCTAAGATGGCCATCACCCTCCCGGCACCTCAGTGGATAGCTGCCCACAACCTTCACTGCCAGTTTCTCCAACTCTACCTCATCTAACTGTCCAACGCAAGGTACTTTTCTGAGTTCTGCATATATTGTAATGGATTATTATAATACATACCTGCTGGTTAATGGAAATTTCTGGATTTCATAAAAAACCACTCTGTATGTAAACTGGCAACTTTGTACTCTTATTCCCCCCTACTTTGTCAATACTTCATTACCACATATACTAAATATGCTTATAAACAATAAACAATACACTTTAGTCTGCTCATAAACAACACAAAATACTCAGTGGTAGCCTAAGTTTGGGTTTGTATGATGAAAGATGGGTTTATGTGAATTGATTGTTTCGTTTTTGCTGTTGAGACTTTTTTCATGTCAGGAAGGAGTACACTAGTTAAGTTTGTTTTTGTTTTTTACTTGCAGTTTGCTGAATGTGTTGAGATAGTGTGACTTGCTCCCCTTCAACCCAAGGTGTAAGCGGCTGCCTACCTTGTGGTTGTAGCATCCGAAAGAAAACAAACAAAATGTGCAGAAGTTGATGCAGTGGATTTACTCGTAGGACAAGGGATCAGAAAATTATAAGAGAGGACACTTACTGTGGAAGAGCTGTTGAAAACAGAGGAAGGGATAAGGCAGAGAAGTGGTAAGGAACACAGAGAACGCGAAGCTGCCAGATTGCAGAAAAGAAACGAAAACACTTGGTCAGGCTGCTCTTCTTCCTGTTCCTCCATACATGACGCTAAACCCTAAAAGGTGCTGATCTCGACATACTTGCTGCAAAGAAAGTTCGACAGCAGTTAGAAAGGTGGGAAGGAAAGAAAAACTAGATGTTGATCTCTCCAGTAAGAAGGACAGCAATGAAATCCAGAACTGGCTGATGTTGAGCAAGTAACTACCAGTCTGAAGAAGTCTAAGAGACCATAGTTGTGGTGGAACACTATAGATTTAGGTTAAGAGTTGGCTGTATTGCGGTTTTGTGTGAAAGCGTTACGACCATTTCTATATGGTGTGAGGTTCGTGGTACGTACAGACCACCAACCTCTAGTGTATCTACAGAGAATGAAAGGAGTGGATGCTAGGATTGCACGAACAGTAGAGGATTTGAGTGATTTTAATTTTGTAATGGAGTATGTCCCAAGTAAAAGAAATATTGTTGCAGACATGATGTCCAGACTACCTGGGGAAGGGAAAGAAGAGAAAATGAAAGACATAAGACCAGAATATCTGCCGAGAGGATTGGTAGTAGCACGTGAGAGTAAGAGGGGTGGTGGCTCGATGTTAGAAAATTTGTGGTATGGATTGAATGATTTGGTAGATGAAGGTTTGAAGGTGCAGGCACCTGGAGGTGTGAATGAACTGAGGGCTGAGGTGATTGAGGAAGTTTGCAAGAGGCTTGGATGTTTGGGAGTGTCAAATGTAGAACAGTATCAGAAGAACCTGAGAGCTATGATGTGTCCTGGAGTAGCCCCATTTCAGGAGGTTTTGATGGTGGCGAGTAAGAAGTATAAGGTGATTGTGTCCGTACACACTGGGGGTGAGAAACCCATAGCGTACTGAAATATCGTTGGTGAATGCGCGTGATTAGGAGTGCTGAGAGAGAATTGGAACACTGAAAGGAGAGCGGTGAATGTGTCAATAAGAGGTATAGCAGGAAAGTAGGTTGAATGGGAGGAAGTGAAGTTGAAGGTAAGGTTGGGAGAGTTTGAGGTGGAAGCTTGTTTTGTAGTACTGGGAGATGAGCAGATGCCGTGTTGTTTCCTGTTTGGGATAGATTCCTTGAGGAAGAATGGATTAGAAGTGGATGTTGGGACAGGAGTCCTGTTGAAAGATGAGGTTGTAACAGGGAAGACTCAAAGTGAGGCAGTGAATATGGCCAGGTTTGTGGGAATGATTGATAGGAGTCTGAGTGAGGAGGAGGATATAGTGGAGTTGGACAAGAGTGAGAATGAATTGTTAACAGTGGAGGATATTGAGGAGATGCAGCAGAAGTGTTTTGTGGTGAGTGAGTTGAGGAGGTGTATCAGAGAGAAGGCGGCCTTTGTTGTTGAGTAAATGGATAAGGTTTACTGAGAGATTTGTGTTGCGTGAAGGAGTGGTGTATTTTTCAAGTGAGAAAATGGGAGAGTTGATGTATGTTTTAGTGTCCTTGATGTGTGGAGCAGTAGGGATGTGCATGGTAGTCCATAAGATATATGGACATATGGGGAAGTTTACGTTGATTGAGTGTACGAAAGAGTATGTTTTCCCCATATTTGAGGAAGATTTGTATGGATGTGGCAATTACGTGTGAAGAATGTCAAAAGGGAAAATATCAGAGTGTATGCTAACCCACCTGTTTTGAAGTTGAGTATGAAAGAACTGTTTGAGTTAGTGGCAATTGATTGTGTAGCCTTGCCTGTAACTGCGAGAGGAAACATAGTAGTTGTTATGGTAGATCATAAGAGTAAGTTTGTAAGTTGTGCAGCTGTGAAGAATAAAACTAGCGAGAATGTTGCAAGATTGGTCAGCATGGTCTTGATGCCTGTGTGTGTGAGAAAGCCAGCAAGAATGTTGAGTGATAATGGGCGAGAGTTTGTTGGTAGACCGTCTGAGCAAATGTTGAAAGAATGGGGTATCGAGCACGTAGTAACAACTCCATACACGCCGAGTGCAAATGGGTTGGCGGAACGAACCATAAGGACTCTGAGTGAGATGTTACGAATGTTGACTGATAGAGAGAATGAATGGGAGTTGTTGTTAGGAAGAGTGGCAGCAATGTATAATGAGTCAGTACATAATAGTACTGGCATACCTCCAAGTGAGTATGTAATGTACTACGAGAGGTATGTGAGAGCAAGGTTGGATTTGAATGAAGATGAGCAGGATGTGTGGGGGCAGGCAAATAAAATGTTTGAGAGCTTCAGAGTAGGTGATAGGGTGTTGAAGGAAGTGGTTGAGAAAGGAAGATTGACAGGAAATAAGATGCGTGGGAAATATAAAGGTCCGTATGTGGTGAAAACAGTGTGGTCAAATGGACTGAGTTATGTGCTAGAAGACAGGAATGAAGAAGGATATGTGAGGTTAGTACGAGCACATTATAATTAGCTGAGAAGATGGAGAGAACCACCGAAATGCATAGTAGAGCATCCCATTAGGAAGTTAAGGGAGGAAAGGGAGAAGGAAAGTGAAGAAATAGAGGAAGATATAAATTGGGGAGATAAACAGCTAGTGTTGGTGGAACATAGGAGATAGCCTAGAAAGAGGTGTAGAAAGAGTAAGGGTATGGTTACCAGAGTACCTGAGGTGGGTTGTTTGATTTTGAGGGGTTTGAGAAGCCACTAGGCATGAGAAGTGAAGATACACTTGCAGTGTTGTTTGGTGGTGGTGAGAATGAGGGTGCAATTGATTTTGAAGGATTTGAGGGAGTGGACTTGGTGAGTACAAGGTGTGGGCAAGGATACACAAGAGTTGGGTGAATCGGAAACACTACCAAGTCGTGAGGAAGACAGTACATATAATGTGTGTGTTTCCTTTGAGTGAAAGTGTTAAAAGAGTGAGTGCGAGTGTGTGTGAGCGAGAGCAGTGCTGGAGGGTGTAAGTGGAGGAGTTTTGGATAGGTTGAGGCGGAGCGTGGAAGAAATAAATGAGAGTATGGAAGAGATGATAGCAGCCATGTCAGGTGTTAGTGAAGTTGGAGCCGACATAAATCTCCAGAGTTTGAATGAGCTTGGTGTAAGTAGTTCAGAACCAAGGCTAGGTGAGTCTAGTGTGGTTGGAGTGGAAGTGATTGAAGAAGAGGTAGTGCATGAGAGGTGCAGTACCAGAGTATGAGTGGTTAGTAAGAAAGGGATTTAAAAAAAAAAAAAAGGAAATGAGATTTCCTTTATTTTAGTAAAGGGGAGCGTGGTAGGCTAAGTTTGGGTTTGTATAATGAAAGATGGGTTTGTGTGAACTGACTGTTTCGTTTTTGCTGTTGTGATTTTTTTTTTTTTTTGTATGTCAGGAGTACACTAGTTAAGTCTTTTTTTTTTTTTTTTTTTACTTGCAGTTTGCTGAGTGTGTCGGGATGGTGTGACTTGCTCCCCTTCAACCCAAGGTGTACGCAGCTGCCTACTTTGTGGTTGTAGCATCCGAAAGAAAATAAATAAAATGTTCAGAAGTTGATGCAGTGGATTTACTCAGAGGACAAGGGATTAGAAAATTATAAGAGAGGACACTTGTGGAAGAGCCGTTGAAAATAGAGGAAGGGATAAGGCAGAGAAGTGGTAAAGTACATAGAGAATGCGAAACTGCCAGATTGCAGAAAAGAAACGAAAACACTTAGTCAGGCTGCTCTTCTTCCTGTTCCTCCATACATGACGCTAAACCCTAAAAGGTGCTGATCTCAACACACTTGCCGCAAAGAAAGTTCGACAGCAGTTAGAAAGGTGGGAAGGAAAGAAACAACTAGATGTTGATCTCTCCAGTAGAAAATAGCGACAAAATCCAGAACTGGCTGATGTTGAGCAAGCTAACTACCAATCTGAAGAAGAAGTCTAAGAGACCATAGTTGTGGCAGAACACTATAGATTTACATTAAGAATTAGGTTTAGGGTTCTTTTAGGTGGTCATGGTAATATTACGACTGAAACAGCTCAAGTTACAATAGGTAAACATTCCAATTTGCCTTTCAGCCCAGGTTTCAGATTGAGGGGTGGCATGAGGCAGGCATAAATGTAATGTAAAGGACCTCAGGTTTGTATATTTAGGAAAAATACAATTTACTTTAAAAAAACTGTCATTTGTTCCTACACGATATACAAACCATTGGCCCTTTACATTAGGAAGACTAACTTGTTAGAGGGAGGAATCTGAGTGAGTCTCTGAACTAACTGGAGTTTGCCACACCTGAGCTACTCTTCCTGGTCAAAAGAGTGAGGAGGAGTACCGTGCCTCTGACACACTGATTGGAGTATAGGAACTGCGAGATCAATTGTCAGACTTCTGGACCTTTTCAAATGAATGAGGAATCGTAACTCTTAAGAAAACAGGCTACAAAGAGTCTGAAAGTCGGAGGCAGTCAGGCGAAAACCAGAAAAGGGTTTGTTGCATTGCCAGGGTCTCCTTCCTCCCCTTGCTAGAGGAAGGAGCAGGATTGCTTCTATGATTCTAGGAAAGAAAAATAGAACGGGTGCTCAATGTGTACGTTTGCTACATCAGAAGCCAGTTCCAGCAGTGTCGGTTCGAGTCCCATTCTCTGCCCGAAGGAAGAGAAGCAGGGGGACGAGGAAGGAGGAGGAGGAGAGGCCAGTCACTCTCATAATCCCTCTCACTTCCAGAGCCATACACCTTAGGTGAGATGCTACCCGTCCTCTTATAGAAGCTGGGTAAGAAAACACAACTTGTTGAGCAGCCACCACAGGTCCAAGGAAAGGGGGTTCCAAGGACTCGTGGACAAAAAGCTGAAGGTAGAAAGACATATACAGTATGTGTTCTGATGAGACCACATCTCTGCTTTCAGACCGACAGAAACTTCCGGTATGTGAGGGATGGACCAAGCCACTGACTAGGTGAGCTCTTGGGTGGAGTGTACAGGTGTCGTCAACATCAGCTGCAGAGTACACCCTTCCGATCGTCTCATGAGGACAGAAAGAAAGATGTGTCCTTGGACACTTCTTTCTTGGGGGAGTTAGTACTAGCCTAAAGTCGTCGACATCCATTAGAGATGTCGAGTCTTCTTCAGAAAGTACCGAAGCACCATAACAGGACAAAGCAGCGACTGATCTGGATCATCGACTACATGTCCAAGAGGGAGGAGATCATGAAGAACTCAAACCTGGCAACTGGTGCCGATGGGTTTGGAGTTCGCTACAACATCCCAGATGGAGTCGAGCTACTGATCCCCATCCCTTGAATGCTCAGAGCAAAGAAGGTCCATGAAGATCATCTATCCTCTTCTCCAATGCTGAAGCAAGACGAGAGATGGTCTTGAGAGTCGGATCTCTGTCTGCAAACTCTCGGAAGGGCGCGTGCGGAGCACGTGACAGGTGGCATGAGGTGGGCATGAAAATGTAATGTAAAGGACCTCAGGTTTGTATAGTTAGGAAAAATACAATTTACTTTAAAAAACTGTGATTTGTTCCGGCACGATATACAAACCATCGGTCCTTTACATTAGGAAGACTCATTGGTTGGAGGGAAGAATCTGAGTGAGTCTCTATGAACTGACTGGAGTTCGCTACACCTTGTTTTCCCTTCCTGGTCAATAGAGCGAGGAAGGGAAAATTGCCTCTGACAAAATTATCGGGCTGTAAGAAACACGAGCCCAACTGTCAGACTTCTGGGTCCCTTTGCATGAATGAGGAAAGCATCAGTTCAAGCAAAGTAGGCTAGGATGAACCTTGAAAGTCGGTGACAGGCAAATATAAGCATTGGGTTTGTCTTATTGTCATGGTCTCCTTCCTCCCCTTGCATGAGAAAAGAGCAGGTTTGCTTCTATGATCCTGAAAGGAAATAGAATGGAAGCTCGAGTTGTATGCTTACCTGCATCGACCGCCAGATCCAGCATTTAATGGCAAGTCCGCTCCCTGCCCGCAGGAAGAGAGCCAGGATGAAGAGAAGGAAGAGAGGCCAGTCACTCCACAATCATTCTCCCATTCACAACCGCACATCTTAGGCGAGATGCAACCTGTCCTGTTAGAGGAGCTGGGTAAGCTACAGAACTTGTTGAGCAGCCACCACAGGATCCAAGGAATAGGTGTCCAAGGACTTGTGGGCAATATCCCGAAGGTAAAAGAAAGTGAAGGTGGTCTGTTGAGACCACACCCCTGCCTTCAATACCTGTGGAACCGACAGGATCTTCCAGAATGCGAGGGACAGACCAATGCTGTGGACTTCGTGAGCTCTTGGGCAGAGTGTACCGGTGTCTTCTTCTCCAGCAGCAGAGTATGCTCTCCTTATCGTCTCATGAAGCCAGAAAGAAATCGTGTTCTTGGACACTCTCTTTTTGATTGAGCTAGCGCTAATGAAGAGTCATCGACACTCAGGCCGGAGGTGGGAAGTTCTCTTCAGGTAGCACCACAGCACTCTAAAAGGACACAGTAGCATCTTGTCTGGGTAATTACCTACGAAGTCCTCTAGGGAGGGGATTGTAAAAGACTCGAACCAAGCGTCAGGGACCAATGAGTTCTCAGTTTTCGCTATGAAGTCCAGGACAAAGTCGAGCGTAACTGATCTCCATCCCCTGAGTGTTTAACATCAAAGGAAAGTCAGGTGAAATTCACCAACTCTCTTCGCCGATGCCAGGGCAAGCAGGAAGGATGGTCTTGAGGGTCAGATCCCTGTCTGATGACTCTTGTAAAGCCCCGTACGGTGCAAGAGTCAGGCTCCTTAGAACGAGAGTCACATTCCACGCAGTAGAGATATCTCGAAGGATGAGGAGATATCTACCCCCTTCAGCCGCAAGACTGGGCCGAGTGCTGCCCTATAGCCTTTTACAGCTGAAACAGAGAGAAGCTTCTCTCGGCAAAGAAAGATGAGGAAGTCCACAACCTCTCGTCCTGTGCTTAAACCAAACCGGAGAGAGTGAACTCCCTAGTACTGGTTTGGGTAGTGCCCGAGATGCCACAGAATAACGGACACTCGATGACTCACTGGTCAAGCGCTCGCGATCCCAAGGAATCCAAGCACTTGCTGAGCACTCGAGACTCCAAGGAGTCTGAGGGATTGGTGAGACTCCCAAATTCATAAGAACAATCACCGGGGGTAAGTTCCTCTTGGTTTTCAAAGAAAACTGAGGAGGGACAGGCACAGAATCAGTCTTAGACACAGACTTCTAAGAACTGGAATCGAGAGTGCGGCCTCAAAAGGTTGCACACTTGAGGGCCCCAAGACACGAGACCCAAATGGGGAATGTGAATTGGTTCCCAACCCCAAGGGCCGGAAAAAGCCAAACGAGAGAACGCACTGCCTCTCCAAAGAGAGGTAGTCCCTCAGAAGTCCTGCAGGACCTTTGAAGGGAATCTCCTCCTTGCCTCTCCAGGTGTTCGAACCCTCAGGACTGAGACACCTGGCTGGGAACCTGACCGAGCACTGTTTCAGAACTGACCGAGCGCTAAAAATTCAATACTGGCAGGAAGAAACGAGACACTTGCATATCTTGGTTCTTTCCCTCGCCTGTGCCTGAACCGAGACGGTATGAGGTCTCTCCGACATTGGTTTGGGATGCACGAGACTCCAAAGATTCTCGAGCATTCTTTGTGACTTGACAAAGTCAAGCACCCAACACACTACCAGTCTAGAAGAAGAACTCCTATAATGGTGACAGGAGTGCAACCAAAGTCTGTGCAGCCACGACTCCTGAAACGCAAGACCCTCGGTAAGCGATTCGGTTCCCAAGCCCGAAGGCCAGGAAGAATCGACGATAGATCCAACTGCCTCCTTGTGAAGGGAGGCAACCCCTTAGAAGCCCCATGGCGGGGGCTTGACTTCTTAAGGGAGGGAGAGGCAGCCTTTCTCTTTTTCAGCAGCTGTCTTGAACAATGTTTCGGAACAAGCCTCAGAAGAAGAAGGGGAGAAGGCAGCAGAAGACGAATTCGAAGATCAAGCTGAAGACAACTACATCGTTGATCTCCTCTCCGGCATCTTCTACTGGATGGTGGTCAGGAAACACAGGAGCTGCTGGGGCAGCTAAATCAGGAAGTGCAACGAGAGTGGCCCACGTGACAGGAACACCAGGAGAAGCAACAGGAACAACCAGGGCAGCTGACGAAGGAGGCACGACAGGAACAGCCCGGCCAGCAGGAGCTTCAGGAACGTCAGCAGCGGTGACAGGGGCAACCAGGCAGCTGGGGCAGGAGGCACAGCATGAGCTGCTCAGTGACTGGTCACCATGGCAACAGGAGCAATAAAGACAGGAGACACAGCAGAAGTAGACAGAACCACAGATACACAGAAGTTGTAGACACCGATATGGACCTACACCATTGCCACCAAGGTACTGTGGTCGTTCCCGAAGTAACATCTATATGAGTGTCACAGAGAAACTCCTCAAGGCTAAGATATCCAACACTGAGATATCCAGCCATCTACTGCTGTGCCTACGATGCTCACTGTCAACCTGAAGAAAAAAGCAAAGATGATCAGTAGTAGGAGACTCCTCCCGCTCCAAGGAGAACTGCCCTACAAAGCGAGAGGAGGCCTCTGAGAAGAGGTCACCCAACCGCCGACAGCTGGCCCCTATGCTCTTCACTCGACAAGAGATCTCTCCCAAAGGAGAGACAGCAAGAAGGGAAAGCTTACTGGGAGAGAGAAACGAGGATGAAGGGGTGGCTACCAAGGACACTGTCAATAGCAAAAACTTTCCTACGATGCCCGGCAACCTTCCTCTGAAGTTTCCTCCAGGCAAACTTGTCCACAGTGAGGCGGCGAAGAGCAACACTAAGCATAAGTCAGAATAGGGATACAGTCATGCCCTTGTACAAGCAGAGGGCATGAGGTCCAATAAAAGGGGAGCAAACTGTTATGCCCCAGGCCGCCAACCCCAAGACACATGCTGGGGAATGACGGCCTACATAATGCTATAAAAAATCGTGGGTTTGTATATTAGTAAATATCAAACACACACAATATATACACAAAAAGATAAAAAAGATCCCATCGGGAAAAAAAAAGAGCTTAACGACAGTCAGGCAAAGAGCTCCAAAAACACGTCTGCAACGCATGATGGCTGAAAGCAAACTGGAACGTTTACATCCAGGCAGGCAGGTATTCCCACCTACCGGACGGTGGTTACTGCCTAACCACCTTGTCCAAGAGTTTAATGGGTGTTTCCAGCTTTGCTGTAAGTAATTCCTAATGTAAAGGACCAATGGTTTGTATATCATGTAGGAACAATTTACAAATTCGACCTCTAAGTTCATTTGTTTTGCAATTGAAAAAATCTTCACGTCAGTTTTCAAGAATAATAAGCAAAAATAAAAGTTGCACAGAAAAGTGATTTTCCTGACGATATAATAAAGATATATAGTTATACTGCACTCTGTAAAAGTTTCATTGAATTTGGTTCAGTCTCTTGGAGAAATAAGCATTTAGTTTTTGAAAAAGTAAGTTTTGAGAAAACAGCAAAACAAAAATTTTTGGACTTCCAAGAATCCTGAGAGAATCAGGTCATCTTTAGCAAGTTATCCCTATACCATTATAAGTAACCCTTTTTCTCTATGATGCTACTGCTAGAGAAAATGGATATTTTAGTAGGTGACAATTATTTTTATATAATTTTTTTTTACTCTTTTTACAGGATTTTTTACAATCTGTTGCTCACAGTGCTGTACAAGCAATGGACAAAACTGTCCATGAATCAATCTAAACTTTTTTTTTAGCAATAACGTTTCAAGATGTTTATTTACATGTAAAACAGTCCAAAACAGTGTATAAGTCAAACTTGATCCTATCCAGGATTATTCATACAGACTTTCTTGCGTATTTTACAATTTGTTGTTCATAGTGCCACACAAGCGATGAACAAAACTGTCCATGAACCAATCTAAGCTTTTTATTTTAGCAATAACATTTCAAGATATGTTTATTTACACATATAACAGTCCAAAACAGTGTACTGTATAACTTACTTGATCCTATCCAGAATTATTCATAGAGACTTTTTTACAAGTCTTTTTACAATTTGTGGTTCAAAGTGCCATACAAGCGATGAACAAAATTGTCAATAAACCAATCTAAAAAATTTTTTTAGCATTATCGCTTCAGGATATGTTTACAGTATTTAGATATTAAAGAGTCAAAATTCCGTGGTCAGCGCGGCCTTTAAGCCAATAACAGTCGTGAAAACTCTCAAGAAATTAAAAACCTGCCAACCCTTCTCACCCATCCCACTCAGCCTTCCTAACCCCCCCTCCCACAAAACTCTTTTCCTAGTCTACCATCCCCACAATAACCCTTTCTCAACCTGAAGCCTTATCATCTTTCTGCCGAACTTGCACGGAACGAGGGGAAGAAGAATGAATAACTGAAGCCGACTTCTGAGGGGTTGCAGAGCAATGAACACCATCCACAGGAACATGGACACAACTACATCCGTGTACACAAATTGGAGACACATGTCCGTGGGAAGAAGCTGATGAAACAGTCCTTGGCTTCTCCGACGGCGAAGCAACAAAGATGACGATGATGACGAAGACAACAAAGAGGATGAAGAAGAAGAAGATGGAAGTCTACACCTTTTCTTGACAAGGGGACAGCCATTCCTCTCTCAAAAAACAGAGTCCAGTCTGTCCACCACAGTCTGAGCAAACACCTCCAAAGGACCACCAACTGCAGATGACGACGACACGGCAGCAGTCGGAGGAAATGACATTACGGATACTGTCGTCACAGGGAGAGACGACGCAGAAAGTGACGTCACAGGAACAGGAGTCTGACCCAGGGGCGATGGAATTGCTGCAGGTAAAGACAACCCAGGCTGATGCGTAGTTAGTAATGAAGGCATCCCGCTAGGTGGCATCACACGAAAACCAAAGAAGCGGAGGCCAGGAGGAGGGGGGAACTCCCAAGGGAGCCGACTCTGTTTAGCATAAAGAGATGAAATGCAACAACAGGCCAACCAGAGAGGGTAGCCCGGTAGGTCTAAAGAGGCCCAAATAGATGGCATCTTTTGCGCATCAAAATCTGAAACAAAGGAACAAGATGGCACCACCACCTATTTCCCTGAAGGGGAAATATCCCCTCCTGAGAGAGACAGGGCAGCATGATACATAAAATCACCTTGACCAACTCCTGATGCTTCCAAAGACAAATCAATGGAAGAAAAGGAAGAAGAAAAGGCATCAGTGGATGATGAAGCTCACGGAACAGGTCTGGAAGAAGGAAGAGCAGAAGCATCCACTTGAGGAGGAGGAAATCCCTCCCAAGATGGAAGCTCCCACTTCCTTTTGTGTTCCCTTCTTGTAGAACTTCTTCCGCTGCACAACAGGCCAGGAATGACATTCTGGGCATGGCCTGGTGATATTACAAAAATCTGAATGACACCTACTGCAAGAGCAATGGGGGTCTATCTCAGAAGAAGCCAGGAAGCGGGAACATGGAAACCCTCGAACGCCCGGACACCTGCGTTGCCACTCATGGGGCTTCTTAGGTTGATTAGTGGAAAGCATGATTAACATCAAGAAACACGCACACAGACACCCAAAAACACAACACAACCAGTGGGAAGGTATCACAGGCTTAGGACAAAAACTGGCTTGGGGAAAGGAGAGCAAAAGTGAATGTCCACTCTCCCAGGTGGTTAAAGAAAGACTGAATGCGTCACGAGGTTCCAGCTGGGTCTCTGACCCACTTCCACCTCATCTGCGTATCAGATGCCAGATGCCACAGATTCCTTGCATATACAATTTTTTTATTGTTTTTAAACCAGTTCCCAGCTGCGCCAGAGGATTTAAGCTAATGTTAAGACCAAACGTTTGTTCAGCAGATGAACAACGGATAATTGAAGGACAATTGTATATTTTAAAATATTGAGACTGCACAGCCTACTAGGAATTTCTTCTGTTTTAATGTCTTGGAAACTGGTACAGTGCATCACCCACTTATGACAAATTTGATCTTATGGTGCTTTTTCAGCGCTGTTAACGGCATTTTACAGTGGCGTTGGTGGCGCCAACGGCAAGAATAGGCACGTTAACAGTGCTTACGACACTCTAACTTGATGTAACATCAAGTTATGGCACCGGAAGCATCATTCAAGAGCCAATAACATACTAGTAATTATAACTCAAACTAGAAGTGCAGTCAACCAGATTCCTCTCTATCACTTTATAGAGCTTCTTGGACAGCTCTTTAAATATTCTGTATTTGAATGAGCTACAGACCCATGAGCCCTTCAAAATGAAATTCCTTTCTGGAACTCTTCATAAATCATTTTGTTTCTTGCCTCTTCAGAAGTTGTCTCTAGAGCTCACTAAGTTATATTGAGTCTCAGGATATGTTCCTTTTGTTCAAGTTCTGGTCTTGTCAACACTTTTGCAGATGGTCTTCCTGCCTTGCTAGACTAATTATCATGGGACTGTCAGCAAAGAGGGGTTTAGCTTTGTTTTTCATCTCCTGGGTCTCCTCTTTTAAAGCTGTTCTACCATTTCTTTCTTATTGTCACAGAAGACTTTAACATAGCTAGTTTTTTCTCTGCCTTATTCTTCCATGCTTGTTTTCTTTCAGAATAAGAGCTATCATAGAGTGTTTTCACTTGTTTTGTCCTAACATTCTTAAGCCTGTATAAATGTTGGAGCAACACTTCCTGGTTCCCATCAAACCACAGCATCTGTAGATTCTTTTAAGGTCAACAGTGCCATTTCCTGTAAGGATACCAGCCATGGTTTAAGGATCAGCATTAAGACTTTGTGTTTTCTGGAACTTTGTACAATCATTCGTCTCTCAAACCTTCCAGTGTTTAAGATTGTCATGTGAATAATTTTGTTGCCCCAATTCTACAAGGATGACTTGGAGAATCCTGGACTGGGTCCCTCATCCACAGTGGTTGTAGTTCCCTGCGACATGATTAAGACTCCTACCAATTCTTCAACAAAGGCAAGACTTCCAGGATTATGGAAGTGCAGTTCTGCCCTATTACTTTGTCTTCTGGATTCCTGTCACCTGTTAACATTAGGGGAACTACTATATTCCTGGATCCCTACATGAAGATTATACCTAGCTGCTTGATCATCCAGTTCCATACCAGGTATCTGGGTTTTGTCTAGGAAGCTTACTTATTTCCTTTGCAGAGAGAGTTCTACTCCATGCCAGGCCTCATCATTTAACTATAACTCCAGAGGTTTTGGCAGAGGAACCTAAGCTAATAGCCAGACAGCTGTGTTTGTAAATCCAGCCTTTGCAAATATCAGGACATTTACACTGGATGAAGGCTCTCATGATTGACTCTTGGATTAACCCTTGCATACCTCTTCCCAAACTCCAAGACTTTCAGTCATCCAGGGCAGATCTGGGAACAAGCAAGGGTTCCTGGTGCTCTGAGATATGCCAATAGAGGGAACATTTTCTGTTTGCACACACCATCCAAGCCTTTCTGCCAAGACATCGTATGTCTCGTCAGCCTGTTCAACCAATCTACATTTTATTTCTCATATCTACAGACCCTCCTCTTCCAACTGCTGCTCTTTCAAGTCCTAGACAACAACCTTTCAGATCAGCAAAGTTCCAAGAACTTCCTTAAAGGTCTATAGCATTATATCCTCCAGGGCATGAGTGTGTGTGGTTCTTGAACCTCCTTTTGCCAAATATTTTCTGCTCATGAGAGTTGGGGGGGGGAGGTTAGACTTCCAGGCTTCCAAGAGCACAGTATGGCTGAAACTTTCCTTTATACATCCTACAATGAATTTTAAATAGGAGGCAAAATAAAAATCTTATCATAGGTATCAGATATGTTATGAAGTTTAAATCACAAATGACTTGAAAGTTAGATTATACATAAATAAGAAAATACAAAATCATTAATATTTTATCACTCCTTAATGTATTCTATAGAAAAAGTAAGTCTTATCACAATACCTGAATGACTGGGAAGATGTGTATGGCATCCATACCCTGAATCTGATGTGGTTCTAAGGCATGAGGGCATTTCATAGGCTTCAACACTTTTACAATCCTTTCAGTCAGAGCTCTTCATATGAAAATGAAATATAAACAGAATTATCTAAAACTATATTAAAATCCAATATTATGCTTACTTACCAAAAATATATTCTGAAATATTTTCACGTTTCATAAGTAAACCTTATGTTTCATAAATAAACCTTATGAACCTCTTACTCAACTTATGCTATACTGTACCTTCAAAATGGTGCAGTTAGCTCAAAATAATTCTTAAAAGTATGAAAGAAGCTTTGAATCTTCCCTTTGGTAAGTAATCTTCCCCAGTGGTAAGCATGCTTCCTTTGTCATGTCTTCTCACAAAATCACATTATTACTGCATTAGTGAGAAAATTTTGCAATTGTACAGGAATCTGTTCACTTACACATACTGTCAGAAGTTACCAATCACTAAGGGTCAGAGGCTTTTGATTGCAGCAGTATCTTCTGCACAGCAGTTATGCCAAAGACTCAGGCAAGATAGGGATGACCATGGAATCCTCTAACAGATGATAAAATTATATGTTTGCTTCCAGTTATCCAAACAGTGGATCATTGTTCATAACTAAAAAGTGTCCAGCACAGGTGTACAGTGTGAGACCTATTGGTAAGCAACAGAGAAGTCTTCTAAGCCTATCATCATGGACCTTCCAATGACTGTCCCTTTCTAAAGCAGTGTTTCTCCCACAGGAAACTTGTCCTTTCACTGAGTAAGCCTCATCACTCTCAAATAATTGTTTTTCAGATGAAAATGAATAAGAAGCAACCATCCATTCTTCTCTGCTTAGTGCAAGATCTCCAAGGCAGTAATGTATGACTTTGTTTCTCACATCACTGATTCATTCCACTTACATTGTATGAGATAATAAAGAAGGGTTTTCCTACTACTGTACTGTACTATTTACAGTTTAGTCTGAGAACTAAAATGGATAGGCCATTCCCCAAGATCTCCAGCAGCAAAACAGAATTATTCTTTGTGTCATTCAATGAATGCGCAGTGAAAAATTAGTGGGGCTGGGTGGCAGGAACTTCCATTATTAGTACAGTAATGGATCTGTATAAAAAATTCAAGTGTTCACACCTAACCCTTCGGTCACAAGGAGCCAAAATCCCAGTCTGTAACATCCCCATATACCAATTCTGTACATGAAAATAGCAGAATAGCTGAAAACAGTAATTCATGTCGCATGCCATTGCCTCACCAGTATAAATGTCCCCCTCATTTGCATTGCTTGTCTGACAACTATAAACATCTGTGCATGATGATCCCAACTTTGCTTTGGCAGTGAGGGTACTGCAAATTCATTCTCATTCATTTGGCTGGTAAATCGAAGTCTTTGCCTGGTGTTATCAAGATCAGAAGAGTGGTTCATTCCTTTGGCTATACTTACTACTCCATATCTAGATGATTCCATTACCATGTACAGTACTACTAGCCTTTTCTGTCTTCCTTAAACCTGAGGGTATTAGAACTCCTCAATCAAGACTTGTCCCCTGAAAAGTCAGTCAAGCAAATGGCTGAGAAGTTACTCAAAACTTTGACAAGAACTGCAATGATGAACTGAAGTGCCTCATCCTCCAAAATCCCCCTCCACGCCTTCCAGCAGTTACTAGTCTACCTCCTCCTAAAGTGAGCCTATACAGCACAGGCTATCCTTAAAGAGAATAAGAGTTCACTTCTTCTAGACACATTCTCTCCAGGAGACAGTGGTCACCATTTAAAACAAAGAAGGGGTGATGCTATATAGCCTTCATTCACATCCTCCTATACCACTTCCACTGAACAGGAGACCAGCCAACACACTCCTTATAGTACAAATCATTGCCGTGAACCTGCCCTTTGCAAAATCAACAGAACTGATGAGGGTCTATGGTCATGGAGGTAATAAAACAACCACACACACACTACCTTCCCCTACACATCTATGCTACTCAACCACACCTTCACTTTCTCTTGAACAACATCCAGTAAAAGTCACATTCTTGTTCCAGTTTCAAACAGTCAATAATTCATGTCTTTCCTGTGACTTCTCTTCCACAAATCTACACTCATCTCCAGCCTCCTTTCTCACAGTTCTCATCACAGTAGGTGTGGGTCTTCTAATGCTTCTAAGTCCCACCAGAGCAGTTGAGATTATCACACACTTCTCCTGGTGGTTGTGTGAAGGACATGTCCAAGACATCTCTGTCTCCCTCTAATCATTATTTCATCTACAGTATATATACAAAACTTCCATAATTTCCCTTATAGCATTACTTCTAACTCTATCCTGTCATCTGACTCCTGCTATTCTTCTTGAAGCTGTATTCTCAAACTGATAAAATCTTTTGGATAAAATTTCACTGACATACCATAATTCCTGTCCATACGGCAATGCAGATTAAACTAGACTTAAATTTCTGTAATCTCACTTTTGTATGCAATGTCTATTGATAATTATTTTGGCTAAAACCACACCATTCTAGCCAATATTTGCTAGATTAAATTAATACAGTACTAATATTTCAAGTGTACGCACCATTATTTCAAATAAGCTTTGAGCAACCAGAGCCAACTGCTGAATGCTGACTCATCAAAGCTAAATACATCTGCTGTGTCAACTATCATGACACTGTGAAGTATCCCATTTACTGCACACAATATTGATCCTCTTATTAACATTAACTTATAACTCATATTTTTCTGCTCCCATAACAATATTTATCTTGAAAAATTATTACTCTCCTTTCTCCTGGGACATGCCTTTTCTAGTGAGGATAAATTTATCTTTTTATATACAGTATGCATCACAATGAGAGAGAGAGAGAGAGAGAGAGAGAGAGAGAGAGAGAGAGAGAGAGAGAGAGAGAGAGAGAGAGAGAGAGAGAGAGCAAATTTCTTGTCATATCAGGCATCCCGATACTTATTTCAACTGAGTAATGTAAAACAATAAAGGTTTGACACTTCTGCATTGTTAAGATAGATCTTCACATACTTTTAGTAAAACTTCAAATTTCAAAGAACAATGAACTGCATTACAGTAGAGTACTCACATTTTTTGGCCAATTGTAAGATTTTCATTGAAGAGTAAATCAACATCTACATCAAAGTTACAAGTCTCAATACACCACGTCATACCTCCGACAATCTGAAAAAGGGGTCAAAGAGTGAAAATGCTGTTGTCACATCCTTAAAATCACAAATTTTTAAAGTAATTTGTATTTTTCCTAACTATACAACCTGAGGTCCTTTACTGTCAGCGAAGCTGGAAACGGCCATTAAACTTTCAAACAAGGTGGTTAGGCAGTTAACCACCTTCTGGTAAGCAGGCATCCCACCCGCCCGGATGTAAACATTCCAATTTGCTTTTTTGGCCCAAGTATCAGATTGAAGGGTGGCATGAGGTGGGCATGAAATGTAATGTAAAGGACCTCAGGTTTGTATAGTTAGCAAAAATACAAATTACTTAAAAAATTTATGGTTTGTTCCTAAATGATATACAAACCCTCAGTCCTTTACATTAGGAAGACTCACTTGTTGGAGGGAGGAATCTGAGTGAGTCTCTGAACTGACTGGAGTTTGCCACACCTGAGATTCTCTTCCTGGTCGACAGAGTGAGGAAGAGTACCGTTTCTCTGACATACTGATCGAAGTATAGGAACTGCATGATCAATTGTCAGATTTCTGGGCCTTTTCGAATGAGTGAGGGAAACATAACCTCATACAAAAATAGGCTAGGATGAATCCAAAAGTTGGTGACAGTAAGGCAAATATAAGTATTAGGTTTGTCTTACTGTCAGAGTCTCCTTCCTCCCCTTGCTAGAAGATGGAAAGGGTTTGCTTCTATAAATCTAATGACAGAAAAATAAAACGGATGCTCGAAGCGTAGACTCACCTGCATCAGCCGCCAGTTCCAGCATGTGTCGGCTTGAATCTCACTCTCTGCCCGAAGGAAGAGAAAGAAGGATGACGAGGAAGAAGGAGGAGAGGCCAGTCACTCATGCAATACCTTAGGCGAGATGCTACCTGTCCTCTTAGAGGAGCCAGGTAAGCTACACAACTTGTTGAGCAGCCACCACAGGTCCCAAGGAAAAAGTGTCCAAGGACTTGTGGGCAATGTCCCAAAGGTAGAATGACGTGAAGGTGGTCTGTCGAGACCACACCCCAGCTTTCAGTAACTGAGGAACTGACAGATTCTTCCGGAATGCGAGGGTTGGACCAATGCCCCTGACTTTGTGGGCTCTTGCGTGGAAGGTACCTGTATTGTCTTCGCCACTTGCAGAATACGCTCTCCTGATCGTCTCACAAAGCCAGAAAGAAATCATGTTCTTGGATTCTTCTTTCTTGGATGAGCCAGTACTAACAAAGAGTCGTTGACACTCAGGCCGGAGATGTCGAGTTTTCTTCAGATAGCACTGCAGCAGTTAACAGGACAAAATAGCATCTTGTCTGGATCATTATCAACAAAGTCCTCTAGGGAGGGGATGGTGAAGGACTCGAAACTGGCGTCAGGGACCAACGGGTTCTGAGTTTTCGCAATGAAATCTGGGACGAAGTCGGGCCTAACTGATTCCCATCCCCTTGAGGGTTTAACATCGAAGGAAAGTCCGTGAAGCTCACCTACTCTCTTCGCCAAAGCCAGGGCAAGCAGAGAGACGATCTTGAGGGTCGGATCCCTGTCTGATGACTCTCATAAAGGCTTGTATGGTGCATGAGTCAGGCTCCTCAAAACGAGTCACATCCCACGCAGGGGACCTGAGGTCCCTGGGAGGGCAAGACCTTGTGAAGCTTCTCATCAACAGTGAAATCTCCAATGAGGAGAAGATGTCTACACCTTTCAGGTGCAAGACCAGGCCAAGTGCAGCCCTATAGCCTTTCACAGCTGAAACGGAGAAAAGCTTCTCTCGGCAAAGGATGATGAAGAAGTATGCTACCTGCTGAGTGGCACTGACCAGAGAGAGACCCAGTCTACAACACCAACCACAGAAGACGGCCCATTTTCCCTGGTGTACTGCTGCAGAGGACTGCCTGAGATATCCAGCCATCTCTGTTACTGTGTGGCAAGAAAAGCCTCTCGCTCACAAGAGATGCTGGATAGCCTCCACCTGTGAAGACACAGGGACTGCACTACCTGATGGTACTGCTCCACGTAGGGTTGACACAGAGGGTTGGGCCAGGGAGGAATCTCTCACGTCACCTTGGAAAGGAGAGCTAGCAGGTAATGATCCCAAACAGCGGAGCCACCAGAATCATCCTGAGATTCGGGGTGATCAACAGCCTGCTGAATACCTTGCCAATCAAACAAAACAGAGGGAAGGCATACACGTCGAGGTTGTCTCAAGGGTGTTAGAACACATCCTCTCAAGCGGCCCATCGGTCTGGCACGATGGAACAGAAGAGTGAAGTTTTCTGTTGTGCTGGGTGGCAAATATATCGATGACCGGAAGCCCTCACAGCTCGAACAGCCTCCCCGCGACATCTGAGTGAAGGGACCACTCTGTCTCTATCACCTGATTCTGGCGGCTGAGCTTGTCTGCCACTGCATTCCTCTTGCCTGGAATGTACCTGGCTGACAGCTCTACCAAGTGAGCTACTGACCACTCGTGCACCTGCAATGTCAACTGATGCAGCAGGAGGGAAACAAGACCCCCCTGCTTACTGACATATACCAATATTGTGGTGTTGTCATTCATCAACACCACAGAGTGTCCCGTCACTCGATCCTGAAACTCCTGGAGGGCTAGGAGGGCCACCTTGAGTTCCAGGATGTTGATGTGACGGTGCTTGTCATCTTGGTTCCACACTCCCGAAGTCAGCAACTCCTCCAGGTGTGTGCCCTATCCCTCAGTCGATGCATCTGAGAACAGAAGCATATCGGGAGGGGGGGTATGCAGGGATACTCCTATTAAGAGGTTTCCATCATCCATCCACCAGTCTACAGTAAATCCTGTCTCACTTCCTCCAAAAGAGGAATGGGAAAGGATTCAGGGTCTCAAGACTGGGATCAGTACTCCTTCATTCTCCACTGGAGAGAACAAAGGTGAAGCTGCCCATGAGGGACCAGCTTCTCCAACAACGACAGGTGACCGATGATGACTTGCCATTGCCGAGCTGGCTGCTACCGTATCTATCAGCATGCCCAGGTTCTTTACCCTCTGCTTGGGGATGAGAGCGGACTTCTCCTCGAGATTTACTACAACCCCTAGGCTGTAGCAGAACTCGAGAAGCTGATCCCTGTCCTGTAGCAACTGCGAGTGAGAGCTCGTCAGGACGAGCCAGTCGTTGAGATACCTCAAAAGACGTATCCAGTGTGAATGAGCCCAAGCTGACGCAAGGGTGAACACTCGAGTGAACACCTGGGGAGCGGTCGAGAGCCCAAAACAGAGTACCCTAAACTGGAATACCACTTCCCTGAGGATAAAAAAGCGAAGGTACTTGTGAGAGGACGGATGGATGGGTATTTGGAAATACGCATCCCTCAAGTCCACCGTAAGCAAGATGTTGTTCTCCCTGATGGAGGCGAGCACTGAGAATGCTGCTTCCATTGTGAACTGAGTCTGGCAAACAAATTAGTTCAAGGGAGAGAGGTCTATGACCGGTCTCCAACCCTCCGAGGCTTTCTGTATGAGAAAGATCCAGCTTAAAAAGCCTGGGGACCGATCCAACACGACTTCTACAGCACTCTTCTTCAGCATCACTTGCACCTCCTCCTTGAGTGTGAGATCCTTCGGTGAGCTGGGAACGTAGGTGAGGAGATGGATCGGGTTGTTGGTGAGAGGTGGCTGAGACTCGAAGGGAAGCAGATATCCCTCCCGAAGGACATCCACTATCCAGGTCTCGGCTCCATGCCGCTGCAGTGTCATCTAATGACTCAACAGGCAACCCCCCACCAATGGCAGCAACTGAAGGAGAACGCCGCCCCTAGCGTCCTCCCTTCTTCTTACCTTTGCCCGACTGGAAAGAGGGTTGATAGGGATGTGACTGCGCACCTTCTTGGCAGAGGTCAGGAGAAGGCTGCGTGTTCTCATGAGTGCCCTTTGAAGCCTGGGTCTTCTTAGGGGCCGAGGAAGTGCTAGCCTGACCCGAGGGTTGGGTCGCACTGGTACACGAAGACCCGGAGGTCTTTGCTACTGCCTGGTGAACAAAGTGGTCATTGTCTTCAGCCTGTCTCTTGTCCACCACAGAATCTACCAACTCTCTGGGGAAAAGAGAGGCAGAACCCAGCAATGGTTCGTTCCTAAGATCAATGTCAACTCAGGACCTATAGACCTGGAGATCTGATTCAGGACAGCGTCCTTCCTCTTCAGCATCAGGTTTGCCCACACGTTTGCTGTCTGGTGGGCAAGGTAAGAGACAGCCCTACCTCCAGACTGGCAGTCTCCTGAACATGGAGTCCTCTCCAGGGATGACTGCATCCGAGGAGATGGCAACCTTGGAAACTGTGAAAGACCACAGATCCAACCAGGAGACTGCCTGGAAAGCCGCCATAGTGTTGGCCTTGAGGTTCGCTGCCCCTTCCGTGGCAAGGTGCTGTAACAAAAGACCGGGGCCTAGATAAACCAGGTCCAGGTCAACCTGCTTAGTCAGCAAAGACCTCTCCGATGGCGTGTAGAACCACTTCTGTCGAGGCGGGGGGGGGGGAAGGTGCTTGTCTGAGCAGTTTGACCAAAGTGAATTCTCTTGCTCAGAGACAAGGTTATTCACCTGGTCAAGTACCCCCTCAGCAAGCGTGGACCACAGCAGCCCCACCAAAGCCTTGGGTCCCTTCTTGGGACCCCAAAAGGATTCGAGGCACGAAGGATGATCCACAGAAGAGGCTGTAGCCCCTTCCCCAAATCATTGTGCTGACAAATCAGCACGATGATCTCTGCAAAGGTCCTCTATATCTTGGGGGTGCCCATATCCTGAGGAAGAGGACCCTAGAGTCCTCCCAGAGCGCAGTCCTTCTGGGGCAGCAGGAGCAATCAGCACAGGAGGCACAGCAAGAACAGGAGCAGTCTGGATCACAGGTAGAACCGCGTGCAGGGACACTGCATACTGGGGTGCCAGAGCATGCATCACCATCCGATCCACCACCACCGGAGTTGTCAGGGTTGGAAAGTGAGTGGCTATCGTGGCAGGGATGTTGGCGAAAGCTGTCATCATCACCATGGTTGTAGTCAAGGTGGTAGCAACCTGTGTAACCACCAGGCGACGCCTCAGGTGCTCCAGGATACCCTGCACTGAAGGAGGGCCTGAGAGCCCCAAGGAGATCCAGGCTTCCTGGAGCTCGGCTACCTCCTGGCAATCAGCTGTCTCATGCTGCTCAGTACCTGAAGAAGCAAAAGTTGGGTGAGTGGAGGGAGACTCTTCTCGCTCTAAGGAAAAAGTTTCTCCCTCGGGGCAAGCAGAGGCCCCTGAGAAGAGGTCGTCTTGATCACCAGCCCCTCCCCCCCACAACGATCTTCACCCGACAAAGCGAGTGAAGATGATGAAGGAGAGATCTCTCCTGAAGAAAAGACAGCCAGAAGGAGAAGTTTACTAAGGGGGAGAAACAAGAAAGAAAGGTTAGCTACCAAGGGCGTAGTCGGAGGCATATATCCTTCTGACAATGCCTTGGCAGCCTTCCTCCTGTACTGTTTCCCCCAAGTAAACTCTGCCCACTGCACAGGCAACCAAAAGCAACACTCAGCACAAGTCGAAGTAGACTTACAGTCATGCCCCCTGCAAGTGGTACAGAGGGCCTGAGGGTCAACATCATGAGAACGAAAGCAGGTACAACCCTTGCTGCCAGCCCCAGGGCACAGATGTTGGGGGGGACGGCCTCCCACACAGGATTAGATGATTCGTGGGTTTGCATTGGTAAAACAATGTCAAACACACACAAACATACACACAACCAAAATACAAGAAAGATCCCACCGGGAAGAACAGCGTAACGGCAATCAGGGCAGAGAGCGAGCACACACGTCTACTAGCATGATGGCAGAAAGCAAATTGGAATCTTTACATCTGGGCAGGCAGGACTCCCGCTTACCGGACAGTAGTTAACTGCCTAACCAGCTTGTTTGAAAGTTTTTAACAGCCGTTCCCAGCTTCGCTGACAGTAATTCCTAATGTAAAGGACCGAGGGTTTGTATATCGTGTAAGAACAAATGACTCATTTATAGCAATGAAGTAATTTTTCTATAACAGTAGCATTACTTAACACCTTGCAAAAAATGAATTTATTATAAAAAATCAGTTAGGAAAAGATCAAGCCCTGAAATGAACTCTAATCCAACAAATAATTATCTTGTCAAAAAATCTGTATCACCATGCAAAATATGTAACTAAACCATTAACATCTGTGAATTTTTCTCACATCTACACAATAAAACTTGCTACAATCAAACTGTAGTTGAAGTGTTATATACAGTATACACCAAAGTGAGCATTAACTCTAAACTGTTTATATAAAGGTTACTGGATAACTGTAAATACCATATACAGGTAAGTACTATACTGTACTTATCTTTTACAGAACTATACAACGATTCTACAGATAATCAGCTAATAT
Organism: Macrobrachium rosenbergii; assembly: GCF_040412425.1. Classification (NCBI taxonomy): domain Eukaryota; kingdom Metazoa; phylum Arthropoda; class Malacostraca; order Decapoda; family Palaemonidae; genus Macrobrachium; species Macrobrachium rosenbergii. The sequence continues at coordinate 80,707,314 of NC_089743.1, forward strand.
AGAAATGGAATATTTTGAAATTTGGATGAAATTTGTAAATAGTTTTAGCTACATTCTAAATAAAATTCATTAAGGACAAACCTTATCAAAAGGAGATAAGCCTTTAATTCGGGCTCTGAAGTACCCAGCAGCAACAAGGAGTTCAATAATTTCAGAAAGTTTCAGTCCTTGATCCTCATCTTCACGAATATCAACCTGAAAAAATTTCAGAAATTACCATGTTCTTTACAACCACATTTTAACTTACCAGTGGAACAAAAATTTTTATTATATAATTTTATTTTTGACAGAGTAGTCGCTTGTTTCATCCTCAAGGAGTTACCTTCCATGGGTCTGTCAGAGCTCCATGGTGACCAAACTAATATCAAAGAATTCTCTTTTAGTCGGTCTCTTGGCCAAGTATTGTGTCATAATGATAAACACTATAACACGTGATGGAGAATGCAATGAACTCATAAATGAGAGGGCTCTTTTCCTTATCTTAAAGCAAAGCTGTACCCAGGTAATTTCCTTCACCAAACCTGCTAGAAGAGAAGTGATTATAGCGCATGCGCAGTCAAACATATTGTTGACAAACAGACTGGCAGGAGATCAAGGAAGCCATTACCTTCTGTTGGTCCATTTGGAACAGATTCAATTATCATTAGTGCTTAGAAATATCATAACTTTTAAAAATAAATTGTATTTTTCCTAACTATACAAACCTGAGGTCCTTTACATTAGGAAATTACTTACATAGAAGCTGGAAACAGCTGTTAAAACTCTTGAAAAAAGTGGTTAGGCAGTAACTACCCTCCAGTACGCGGGAGTCTCGCCTGCCCGGATGTAAACATTCTAATATGCCTTTCGTCCCAGGTTGAGGGGTGGCATGAGGTGGGCACAAATGTAATGTAAAGTACCTCAGGTTTGTATAGATAGGAAAAATACAATTTACTTTAAAAAACTGTGATTTGTTCCAACATGATATACAAACCGTTGGTCCGTTACATTAGGAAGACTCACTGGTTGGAGGGAGGAATCTGAGTAAGTCTCTACGAACTGACTGGAGTTCACCACACCTTGTGTTCCCTTTCTGGTCGATATAGCAAAGAAGGGAAAACTGCCTCTGACAAAATGTTTGGGTTGTAAGAAACGCGAGAACAATTGTCAGACTTCTGGGTCCCTTTGTCTGAATGAGGGAACGTCAGTTCAGGCAAAGTAGGCTAGGAAGAACTTTAAAGTCAGTGACATTAAGGCAAATACAAGCATTGGGTTTGTCTTACTATCATGGTCTCCCTCCTCCCCTTGCAAGAGGAAGGAGTGGGGTTGCTTCTATGATCCCAGAAGGAAATAGAACGGAAGCTCTAGTTGAGTGCTTACCTGTATCGACCACCAGATCCAGCATGTAACGGCACGTCCGCTCCCTGCCCATAGGAAGAGAGCCAAGATGAGGAGAAGAAAGAGAGGCCAGTCATTCCACATTCATTCTCCCAATCACAACTTGTTGAGCAGCCACCACAGGACCCAAGGAAAGTGTCCAAGGACTTGTGGGCAACATCCCGAAGGTAGAAGGAAGTGAAGGTGGTCTGTTGGGACCACACGCCTGCCTTCAAAACCTGTGGTACCAACAGGTTCTTCCGGAATGCGAGGGACGGACCAATGCTGCGGACTTCGTGAGCTCTTGGATGAAGCGTACCAGTGTCATCTTCTCCAGCCACAGAATACACTCTCCTTATTGTCCCGTGAAGCCAGAAAGAGATCATGTTCTTGGACACTTCTTTCTTGGTCAATCCAGCACTAATGAAGAGTCGTTGACACTTAGGCCGGAGGTGGCGAGTCCTCTTCAGGTAGTGCCACATCACTCTTTAACAGGACATACAGTAGTAGCATCTTGTCTGGATCATTACCAACAAAGTCCTCTAGGGAGGGGATCACGAAGGACTCGAACCAAGCGTCAGGGACCGAAGGATTCTGAGTCTTCGCTACAAAATCCGGGATGAAATCGAGCATAACTGATCCCCATCCCCTCGAGTGTTTAACATCAAAGGAAAGTCCATGAAGTTCACCAACTCTCTTCGCCGATGCCAGGGCAAACAAGAAGACGGTCTTGAGGGTCAGATCCCTGTCTAATGACTCTCGTAAAGGCTCGTACGGTACACAAGTCAGGCTCCTTAGAACGAGTCACATCCCACGCAGGGGCCCTGAGATCCACGGGTGGGCAAGACCTCTCGAAGCTTCTCATCAGTAGGGATATCTTGAAGGACAAGGAGATATCTATACCTTTCAGCTGCAAGACTAGGCTGAGTGCGGCCCGATAGCCTTTTACAGCTGAAACAGAGAGAAGCTTCTCTCGGTGAAGAAAGATGAGGAAGTCCACAGCCTGCTGAACAGTAGCTCTGACCGGAGAGATACCCCAGCAACGACACCAACCACAAAAGACCGACCACTTTCCCTGGTATACCGCTGCGGAGGATCGTCTGAGGTATCCGGCCATCTCCATTGCTGCACGATACGCAAAGCCTCTCGCTAGCAGTAAATGGTGGATAACCTCCAGCTGTGAAGACACAGGGACTGCACTACCAGGTGATACTGCTCGACATGGGGTTGACACAGAAGGTTGGGCCAGGGGGGGGGATCTCTCTCGGTGCCTTGGAAAGGAGAGCTAGCAGGTCAGGGTACCAATCGGCCTGCAGCCATTTGGGTGCCACCAGAATCATTCTGAGATTCGGAGTGATCATCACTTGGTTGATCACTCTGCGAATCAGACAGAATGGAGGAAAGGAGTAGATGTCAAGGTTGTCCCAAGAATTGTTCCAGGTTCTTTCAAACTCTAAAAAACAATGTTTCAACACCAGCAATTGAGATATGGGAAACGAATATAAAAAGAAACTTCACACCACTACAATCATTTATTCACAACCTTATTTTCAAAGAAAACAAAATGTTCTTTTCCCTTTGCTCTCACTCAACGTAACACTAAACAAAATAAATCTAAGCAATTATAGATAGGGGGAACAGATTACAAGGTAGAACAATCTTAATACTTGAATGGTGGCACGATGACCTCGGGCTTGACATCACAGAAAGGCAGTTGGGAATTCAGCAGAGATGTTGCTGGTATGATGACCTCGGGCTTGAAGACATCACAGAAGGGCAGCTGGGAACTCAGCAGAGGTGTTGCTGGTACGATGACCATGGGTTCATAAATGTCACAAAAAGGAATGTTTTTAAGATAAGGCAGCAAATGCTGTTTCTCCAAGAATCCGGAGATTGTGCAAATGGAGGCCAAGAAGGGCTGAAGACTTATCCTCGCTATAGGCAGGAAGGGCTGACTACTTCGCGTTGTTACAGGCAGGAAGGGCTTAGCGACTACTCCACACAAGCAGGAAGGGCTGACTATTTTTCTTCGTCACTGGTATGCAGGCTCGCTGCTTCACCTCATCTTGAACCTCTTCTCAAAGATTTTATGGAGAAAAGTAAGAGGCATCTGAAGGGGATGCTCCCGTCGGAACCTTATTTTGTCCGACCTTTGAGTGCCCTCTCTGTCTCTGTCTGTCTATATCTCTGTCTTGGGAAGTCTCTTCTGGAAGCTTATATACCCCTGTATAGGTGGAGCTAATGACGACAATCGTTATTCCCATATAAGGAGTTTTTTGATTTTCTGCACAATGATTGGTTCCTTTTATCTCCCCACTTCCGGTCACGCCATAGAAGATTCCAGATCAAATTTTCTGATGCAATGTGGATCTAATATTGAGCCACGTTACAAAGGCATGGCATGAGATACCACTTGGTGTCGTTTCCACAAGAAAGGGTTTTCATCGAATTGCTACTTGTCCACTAGGCGTTGACAACAGGAACTGACCAGTGAGCAAACACAGGAAGCAGTCACGTGTTGGAAAAGAGATATTTCTTTTTCAATATATTTCATCATTATTGCATCTACCCATGACACCCCTGGCTCCCGACATGACTGACCCGGGGCCAACAGATTGGTTCCCTGGCCCCTGGGCCAGGAAGAGCCGACAAGAGATCCCACTGCCCCTTCCCTGTGGAAGGAGGCAGTCCCTTAGAAGTCTCGGGACTAGACCTCTTGGGGGGAGAGACAGGTTTCTTCTTCTTCGGCTGACGAGCCTTGGAAGAAGAAGAAGAAGTGGTAGCAGAAGACGAGGACGACAAAGGCGATGACACCTTCCTAGTCCTCTTCTTTGATTTCTTCTCATTATCTCAGTGATTGCGCTGCAGTCTCTATCCAGGAGGGAACAGCAGAAGACGAGGCACAGCCAGGAAGCAGGCGCACCTGCAGTAGAGACATCAGTGATCAGGCCAGCAGCTATCGGGGCAGGTGGAGCAGCGCGGGAGCCAGGGATGCCAGGATTTAGTGCATGGGTAGAGCAAGAGAAGGAGCCAGGCCAGGCCGAGAGTCAGTAAATCCAAGAGACGGAACTGGAGTCGGAAACGAGCACGGGTCAGGGACAGCTGGAGCAGGTACGGAGATATAGGGCACTGATGACATGACCATACTGGAGGGGCCAGGTAGAGATAACGGACCCAGGACGCCAAGAGGCAGCGGCATGGCATGGAGTGCAGCAAGAGCGGCTGATACCTGGGTGCCCAGGTGCGAGGCCACCGTCACAGGCAGCTTGGTGAACGACGTCATGGTGACAGTTGACGTGGTAGCTGCGTGGGTCATCATAGGGGCACCTGACAGATATGAGATCAGGCCCTCAAATGATGGAACACCAAGAAGACCAAGGTGCAGACAGGTAGATGTAAGGTCAGAGACCTGGCCACCGAGAGATGCCTCCACCGCCAAACCTAAAGGTAAAGTCAGGTCAAAAGAGGAAGCCTCTACATGCTCTGGGGGAAAAAGTTACCCCAGAGCAAGGTGAGGACCCAGAGAGGAAGTCCCGATTGTCCACTCCCATGGCCTCCACACCAACGAAGCAAAGTGAAGAAGGGAGGGAGTCCACCCGAAGGAGAGGTGAAAGAAGGGGGAAGCTTGCCGGGGGGAGAATCATCTCATGGGGTTAGCCAACAAGGAAGTCATTGGGCGCATAACCCTCAGACAACACCTGGCGGCTTTCCTTCAGTACTGTCTCCTCCCTCAAATCTTTGCCCACTGCCTGCAGACCAGAACAACACTCCAAGCAAAGAGAGTTGGGAACACACTAACGCCCTCTGCAGGTGGAGCAAAGGGGTGTGTGGGTCCATGTCTACATGAGAGCAGAGAAGCTATTGCACTCTTCTCCCCACCCCAGGACATGCACGATGGGGGAAGGAGGGCTTACGTGGTTTATCAACATTCATAATGATGAAAAAGCAAGAAAACAAGAAAGATCCCATCGGGAAAAACAGCTCAACAGTGGTCAGGGCAGAAAGTGAGAAACACGTCTGCAAAGCACGATGCCCGAAAGCAAACTGGAATGTTTACATCCAAGCAGGTGGTACTCCCGCCTCCTGGATGGTAGTTAACTGCCTAACCACCTTGTTTGAATGTTCAACGGCCATTTCCACCTTCGCTGAAAGTAATTCCTAATGTAAAGGACCAACAGTTTGTACACCATGTCAGAACAAACACTTAAACTGGGAGGGAGGGCATTAGCTCAACTTTTTCTGTAAGGGAAAAACCCAAAACACAATTAAACTGGGAGGGCAATAAGCTAAAGTTGCTGTCGTAAATTCCTTGGATTTCCTTCCAAAGTTGCAAGACTAGCTACATCTGATTCCAACTTTCCAACTGTCATATCCTGAACAATGTAGGGAGATTTAACCTGAGAAGGTGAATGTCTTGAAGAAGGAGGATTGCTAAGCAAGGGAGAAAGAGGAGGAGAGCAACTATCCGAAAAGTCATGCATACTAAAGAGACTCAATCCTACAAATTATCACTTTAGTCTTAGACTAGTCCTTCTGCTGACGTTTCCTGTCCCTATCAGCTTCTCACTTCTTCTTATATTTCAAGTAACTATTCATAACATTAGCTGGCCAATTAACACACTTACTACATCGGTCATCTCCTGCACCTAATGTAAAGTTCGTGACCTTTGTAAGCCAACAAGTAAAGCTGGGTGTTACACACACTTACATTGCAGACTATAAAGGATTTATCAATATCATCTACAGGAGACATCCCAAATAGTCAATAATGCCAACTAACATCAAGCCACAATCCAAGCAATCTTTAGTTCAACTACAAAAAGTGAATCAACCAGGTCCTCTTGTCGCAATGACAGACAAAACTGTTAATAAGAGATGCATGAACCTTGATTTATCTTGAAAGCAAGGGGTCAACAGATGGTAACACTAGACAACCTAAGTAAAAATTTTTGTGTTGTAATTACGCTGGCACAGGACTTTACAGCTTTCATAATAGAGAGATGGATTAATTTCAAAATTAAATTGATTACAATGTATATTCCTAAATGCACAGTATAATAAAATGTACATGACATAACAAAATGATTAGCTTTGTGGAAGCTCAGTTATTCAGCATAAAATCTTCAAGGGACACCATATTTAGTACCAGCCCATTTGGATGAATGTAAAAATATATACAAACGATGGTCAATTTCTCAAGTTATATCACCAGTACTGTATTATATACACCCTTTTCTATATTTTACAGTACAAAAATTTAAATAATAAAGATATCTTCTTGCAGAGCTTTTCTGTAGAATTACAAAAGTTCCTGACAGCAACAAAACATAGGCTAACACAATCAGTGATGCTTGCAGTTTGGTGGGCAAACCTCTCATTGTACAGGAGTGCAGCATTTGGCAGATTACTTTTAGCACACTCTTGACTGTACTGTTAATCTTGACTCAATGCATAACATGGTCTTTCTCTGGTAGAGGTATAGAACAGCTCTGCATGGGGTATTACCTTGGAAACTGGGCATTTCTATAATATTCTGGTTGCTTATCAAGAATTTACTGTTATTTTTTTTACTACAATTAACCTCAGAACTGATATGTTATTGTATGCTGGCCATCCTGGAATGCTATCACGCATGCGCAGTGTTATTGGGGAACTTTTGATAAAAAAGTGGAGTTTCCTTCACAGGGGGGTGTGGGGAGCAGAGCCCCCAGCTAAGTAACACTGCCTACTAGGTTTAGGTTAGGGTACGTTAGGTTAGTATAGTTCCTTTTATAATAGGTTTCCTCTGCCAATCCCTTCTTGAACATAAGCTCCCTAATGACTTGCACACGCACAGAAACATTCCATTACAACAACATGACAGTCTGGTCTTTCTCCCAGCAATTTCCCCCCACCCCAATAACCCTGTATTCCCAAAGGGTCCCCAATCATGTTGGATGGAGATATAAGGCTAATAATAATTGACCAAAAATAAACACCACCACCTCCTTTATCAGCAAAAATCAATTTCCAAGGCTATAGTCTGTGCAGGGCTGTTCTATAGTTTTAGAGTTTCTCTGTTCCACAAGCTTTGTCAAGAACTCAGAAGAGTCAGGCGCCACACCAAGAGCGCTAGGCTAGGCCTAGGCCTATTTTATGGCTAGGAGCATTCTTTTTGGTGCAATGCACTTGTCTGTGGGGTAAAACTGAAGACTACTACTGCGGCCTGGTTCCGGCCAATCGCCAACCGGAATATTTACTGCCTTTTATTTATGATTTTGTGTACGTTAATTTTATGGTACTTAGGCCTGCCGTCTTTTTATTTTTACGACTATCACCGGCTGCTTGTACTAAACAAGGCGTCCATTTTGAACGTAAACTGGCAGTTATCACACCGATGGGCGAGGCTGTAATCTTCAGTTTTACCAAAAAAGGAGTGGTTTCCACCGACAATAGCCTGTTCAGGTTACGGGTTTTCTGCCTGTTTAGGGTAGCCAAAGAACACTTACCTGACCTTCCCTCGCACTGCTAGAGCGTGGTTTTGTAATAGATTCACTCATTTTCTAATATAATGGTTTAATTTGGTCTACTGAACTCGAAATTTGGAATTACAACTCATCACTGACAGAACTCTAAGTTACCACACCGGAGGGCGATCAGCTGATCAATTGTATCCTCCCACTGTTTGTTTACATTTTAGACGTCACTTCGTCAAGCTTCTTTGTAGAATATTGTTTCTCGCCATCCAAAAGATGGCTCACTTGAATACTGTACTTTGAATACACCGTCACCACTTTAAAGTTAGGCTAGTCTAATATATTTTACAATAAATACTGTATACTTATATTTAATTTTAACTCAATTCAGAAATTTTAATAGTTGTGTGTTTCTTGATAAAGAAACATTCGCGCGCGAATCGAAATTTGCACAGCTGAATTTTGCTGAAACTACACTCAACACTGCTGAATACTTTCACAGTATTAAAGTTCTTTTATATACTTGGTAGACTTTTTCCAATTGAACTATCCACACACACTGTACAGTATACCATTAACTTCTGTAGTTTAAGTTAACCTTTTTCCTACTTAATAGTTTTGGCTAATTCCCCATCTTACCTGGCTCTCTCTCTCTCACCTGTTCTTAATTCTCTCTTCAGTCACTGTATTCATCAACAGAATTTGCTCCTCGGAGCTTTACGTTTCCACCATTTACAACCGCTCGACTTGTGTTAATTTAAAATGCTTGCAACACTTACTCTCTCTCTCTCTCTTGTGTCCCGTTCTTCCGTTAGCCTTACGCTCGATAGCAAACTTCATTAATAGTCTAACAAGCAATATGCATTCTTACAGAACGAAGTGCAATCCTATATATTGTATGGGAAGCTTACACAGAATAGAATGCCTACAATCTCTGAGAACAAGGGCAAAAGAATAATCTCGTTTTGCCGGGCCGAGTCAGAAGGTCCGGAGCAGGATTCATATTCCACTCAACACTTTATCATCGCTCACGGGTCGCATTGTGCGAATGCCAGTGCAGGCCTAAGACTGGCTCAGTCTTTAGTGAACAAACAACCAACAAAAAAGAAAGAGGTAGAGTGAATCCATCAAATCAGCTAAAAACAATAGTCAGATTTCCTCATGCAATAGAAATGAATACATAAATAAATAAAAATGGAAAGTAGCCTCACAGATACAGCTATCAGTTAACCGAACTTAAAATGAAAGAGAGGTATGTTGACGTCCGGACTACATGTATGCTGACGTTCAGACTACATGTGACAAAGAAAAATAAAACCCTCGAATTGGAGAGCACTCATATTTTCTATGCACGAGGTTTCAGAACACATGTTCCATTTTCAGTATGGAAATGATATTGACAGTCTCTAGCATTAGAGGTAAAGACGAGTTTACAAACCACTGATTAGAAGAAAAAATCTGTAAACTTGAAGAAATAAAAGGAACCCTAAGGTGACACTCCTTTCACTCGCTTAAATCATAATTTTCAATTTACAATATCTCATAACCCAATCTTATACAGTAGCCTGAAATGTTGAGACTTAATGGCTAACCATAGAAGATTAGTCATCATTGCTTTTGAAAAAGCCATTTGACTTATCGCTCAACTTGGGATTCTCTTGGTTAATTTCCGATATTTCTAACGTATAGCTGAATCTAAAGCATATTATTCATGTAAAACTTTTATGCTTAGTTCTATACACCGATATCAGCATTAGCCTATTAGAGACGCCTCTTCTTTTTTCGCGGCTTTTTTTTTCTGTTAATGGGCTTGCTTGATCAACATGTATTCTCCTCTCATGTATCTGCTATCATTCTTTTAATTTTGGTTTCGGTTTGGTAATCAGATTCCTCTAACAAAATAAGAAGTAAAGTTATCACTTCAAACCTGAAGAGATCCTTTTATCATCAAACACTATAGTCTTCCCAAAATCCATCCCTTATCCTCTTTACGAGAGGGTGAGGAATACAAAGAAAAATGTTTTTGAGTAATTTTTTTTTTTCAAATATTTCCTATGCTCGTTTACCCCAAAATCCGGACAAATCCTTTAAAAGGGAATAAAACTGAAAATATTTTCAAGTGAAAATCTCAGTAAAATATAGATGGCGCCAAAGTATATAAGATGACTCAGATAAGCAGGATTAAAATTATCATTGTAGTCTTTCCTTCTTCAGATTTAAATGCATCTTAGTTTGCGTTATCTCACAAGTCTTATTTTGCAGGCTTAAATCTATTTGCATAATAACTTCGTAGAAATTGTGTCAATTAAGCTTATGACCAACAAAGTAAAAAAATTCGGCAACTTAAAGAAAAAATTAAAAGCGAGAGCATTGGGTGCGCAGTCATATTTCACAAACTCACTGGCAAGTAAACTGTGGTAACGATTATCAGTTGCAAAGATAAGGTGTTATCTCCGAATGCCGTCGATCAGGAAGTTTCTTCCATCACTGGAAGTTGTCGAAAGTGGACGAGTTTTCCTTTCATCCTGTGAGGTGACAACTAAATGCTCGCGAGTGCTATGGACTGACTGGGGATTAGAAGATTCATTTAGTATCTGTCTATCAGTCATTTTTGGTCATGAGGCACCAACATGAGACAGTGGAAGACAACTGTTAGAGGTGTGAAATATCGAAATCCTTATAATATCAAACGCCATAGATTTATAAGGTTAAGATACACAACTCACAGAGTCAATCTATGATAACTGACGATAATAAGTAAAGTCATAAAAGAAAAAATTAGTTATCAGTGGCGTCATCAGAACTCTGGTGTCTAAGCATTTAACAAAGGTAAGTGAAGTTTAAGCACACTTTCCTCGCTTTCAGAATTCTGTCAAACAAGGATATCATGGATGACCATGGAAGACTACCTTACTTGCTGTTTCCTGTACACTCCAGCCATTACCTGAATAGATACCAGCAGATACCCCTCATATCTACCCTCTTGCTATAATTTTTGTATTATTGTGCCAAGTCATTTTTCCTAATTGGCGTATCCTATTTTCACAAAAGATATAAAAACAATTTAAGTTTAACTACTATAAATTCAACACAATCGGATTCTACGACTCGGATATTCTTTGGAGTTTTACAACTCTTATTTTCAGTAAATGAACTTTACGTTCCGCTACCGAGCAACACAATGTCTCTTTATCAGCATCGCCCATCGCGTCGGAGTAGGGAGTATCTCATCAAGGCTTGACTGAGTGTTGAATCAACATCTGATTGAGGACTCAGGAATACCTGGTATCAGCCTCAGGTTGTTGAAAGCGATAAGCAACTGCAGACGTAATTATCAGAGCAGTTAGTTAACAGTGATAAGTACGAAAAAGACAGCCAGTGCGAAGACGTTTGCTGGCTAAAGCCAACATCTACGTGATATATTTCGATCTCGGTTACAGCATACGAACATCTGTGAAGGTAAAACGTTGTTGGTCAGTTATTATTATTATCATTATTATTATTATTGCTAAGAGATTCATAATTTCGTGAAAAACAATCTGTGTAATAAAAACTCACAATTGTATAGTAAATATATTACTATGTAAAATAAACAACGACTCTCTAACACTTGAACGGTGCTCCTCATCAGTGCTAACGTTAGCACTGATGAGGAACCAGTTCAAGAGTTCGAAAGTCTTTGTTTATTTCACATAGTAATATATTTAATATATAATTGTGGGTTTTTATTACATACATTATTACTATTATTATTAAAAGAGAACAAAGAGATCGAGAGGACACTTAGATCCCATTGATAACGTGAATTAAAGTAACTGTCAGTCTGAAAATAAAATAGAGCTGCACGAATAACAGTTATTGTGTAACAGTGAAATTAAAAGATATGAGATACAATCAGCTGAGATTTCTTATGTCAAGTAATAGGCTATTAATCCTGGGGACTTGGCTTTATTTTACTTATTACAGTACTGCAATTTTCTTTCCGTGTAAGAGAATGTGGGATATTAGTATGTGCATACATATTTCGCACATAAAGGATTGAAGTTAACTGTGAACCTGCAAAGTGGTAAGTGTGCTGATATTCAGCATTGTTAAAGCTGTTTCGAATCTCTTCAGACTACTATGCTAACCCTGACATAGAGAATTTATAATAATAATAATAATAATAATAATAATAATAATAATAATAATAATAATAATAATAATAATAATAATAATAATAAGTTTCTTCATCTTCCTACTTATACGGTTATTTTTCTGTGCCCTGATATTTTCTTATTTAATCATGTTTTTTAAACAGACGTTGTGAGGAACCCATGATATCTACTTAACAGATGAGACGCTGGAAATAGGTTTGCTTTACTGAACAAAGTGAGTTGTTCATCATTTATCTTTAATAATATATCTAACAGGACTTGCTAAGCGTTCCACGACCTCTTAGGATATTATTATTATTATTATTATTATTATTATTATTATTATTATTATTATTATTATTAATCAGAAGATGATGCTTAGCCTAGAGCGTAGAATTGCTGATCCCACAGTTACACAGTAAGCTACACAACTGCCTAAATCTGTACGTAAGCAAACAACTTGGCAAGGGGAAGAAATAATTCGTGACTTAGTTTCAAATCAAGTTAAATTTTGCTTTGTCTTTCCTTTAAAGTCCTGTATATGTTCTCATCCCCTTAATTTTGGTGCATTTTTCTCCCTCCATTTTCTCTGTCAGAGTGCCGTGAATAATTTGTTTTTTTTTTTATTTAAAGCAGATAACATCATATAATATAAAACGTTGATATAGCCTAGTGTATGCTCCTAGAAGAGGTGATACTTGCAGGAAGGT
>NC_089743.1:80724970-80734970 GCF_040412425.1 Macrobrachium rosenbergii
CTTCAAACAATCTTCTACAAAATATGTTCTATACATTTTTTCGTATGTTTTGATGCTAAAGGTGCGCAAAAATCGTACAATTTTTAAATTATGCCTCTAGTTACGTAATATCCCCCGTAAAATTATTTTAAACTATATATTCAAGTATTTATCAAGTTCCTGCGTCAATTGTAGTGTTTTCTTTTGTTTTCACAGAGTATGAACGAGTACTGTTAACCTGCTATTAGACCTCAGTGTTATCTGGAAAATGGGAAATCAGGGAAATGCCTCATTTGCGAAGGCGTACTTTCTGAGGGAGTCACTCGCAAGGTTTAAGAAAAAGGTGTAAGAACATTGATAGACTACAGTATTAAATGGAAAGATGGAAAACATTCTCAGTCAGAAGGACTGAAAAGTGTCAAAGTGCATGAAAAATGTAGGAAAGTGTATACGAAAGAAAGAAGTGCCGAAGCTTTTCAGTCTAGACTTAAACGCCCCCACAGATCCCAAACTATTTCTGCGATGTCAAGACTCGGATTTTGATTTTCTTCAAGACTGTCTATTTTGCGGTGAAAATGCATCTGATGAGTTTTATGAAAAACAAGGCAAAAAGCCTGTAAGTGATCGTGAGACTGTGACACTATTTTGAAAGTGAGTGGAAAAAGGAATGATGACTGGGGTATAATAGTTAACACCCATATATGTAATGTAGTTGATTTAGTTGCTGCAGAGGCACGGTATCACTCAAAATATATGAAGAAGATTTACACACCGTCCCTTGGAAGAAAACGGGGTCGTCCCAAAAGTTCTAGTTTCAGAGGCAATGAATCATGCTTTTACTCATCTTGAGGAAAATCGAGAAGAAGGCCAATTCTCTTTCAGTGAAATTTTTAAAGGATAAGACGGTGAGCTGCCAGTGAGAAAACAATAAAGCCTGAACTGATACTTAAGAATGGAGAAGACATTGTTGTAACTGCAAACAGAGCCAGAAAACCAGTGGTGTGTTTTCGTGACACGGGGAGCAAAATTCTGTCAGACGCTTGGTATGCCAATAACAGGAGTAAAGATGAGAAAGAGGAGAGACTTAGGATAGTGAAAACAGCTGCAACCATAACTGCTGAGGATGTTAGGTCACAGATCTGTGAGGTAGATCAGTATCCAACACCAAATGAACTCCGGACTGATTTGGACTCTCGTATGTCAGATACATTCAGCTGCCTTGTTAAAACTATCATCATGAAGAACAAGAGAGGAGATATAAGGAAGTGGGAGAAGAAGTGTACAGCTATTTCACATGCTATTCTAACAGCAGCCAGACCAAATTCATTTAAATCCCCCTTACAGAGAGGCCTTGTTGTTCATCTTAGTCGAAAGTATGGCTCAAGGCATCTACTTAATGTTCTCTCAACTCTGGGACTGAGTGCTTCCCATGCTGAGGCAGCCCTCTTTCAAGTTTCAGCGTTGCTACATCCAGAGAGCGAGCCTCACAGTGACACGTTTACGCAGTTTGTTTTCGACAATGCTGATGTTGTCTGTACCAATGATGGGTACGACACCTTTCACAGTATGGGAGGAATTCAGTGCCTTACTCCTTCTCCAACTGATTCTAGTTCAGATCTACCTACTAAAAAATTAGGAAAGATCCCCTTTGCCTCCACTGTTGGACAGTTTGGACATATTCCCATTAAACTCCATGAAAGGAAAGATAACACAGGACTGCTGAATATAACAGTCCAAGATATATATAAATATCAATCCAATCTCTGCCACAGCCTCAATATCAACAAGGTAACTCCAGTGGTCGTATGGAAAATGACAAATGAAGTCTGAATGTCCAGGATGGAATGGTTTCATGGAGAAATGTGCTGCCTTATGATGTGTCTCATATCTCATACCTTCCATTCCTAAATGCTCCATCTAATGAATATAACACCATATACACAGCTCTTAATCAAGCTGTGGGGAAATGCAAAGAGTTTAAACAACGAACTTGCTTTGTAACATTTGACCAGCCTTTGTATATTTGGGCTCGTGACATTGTTGCAAGCTGTGGACAAGAATCACCACTAAGTAATGTTATTGTGCATCTTGGTGGTTTTCACGTATTGATGTCATTTATGGGCGCCATAGGTTACTTATTAAATGGAAGTGGAATTAAAGAACTTTTTAGTACTGCACATGCGATTGCCTCTGTGGACAAAATGCTGAGTGGTCATGCCTATGCAAGAGCACTCAGAGCACACATACTAGTACATGCTACCTCGGCTACAGTTATTCTGAATGAAATCGATCTCACTGCTAAGGAGCGGTCAACGATAGAGACAACTTTACAGGAGAATGACCCTACGCGGATTGCCGATGAACAACTACAAACTTTGCTTCATAAGTTCAATGAAATTATTAACAAGATTAAGAGTAAGGGTGACACTACAAAACTTTAGGTCCAGTACTTTGAAATGGTAACACTGGTTCAACAATTCATTGAAGCAGAACTTGCAGGAAACTGGCAATTGCACCTTGAAACAATCCAAAAGATGCTACCCTATTTCCATCCTAGCGATCACTTTCTGCATGCAAAGTCAGCTCATCTGTACCTGCAAGACATGTTTAATCTCAAACAGTGCATCACCCCCAAAGAATATGAGGATTATCTACAAAGAGGCTATTTTACGATAAGACGGTCAGAAAAGTTTTGGTCTGGGACCTGGTTCGACATGACCATTGAACGGACACTGATGCGATCTATGAAGAGTTCTGGTGGACTGACACACGGCAGAGGGGATGACTGATTCAGTGCTTACTAAATGGGTGATTGGAATGCCTACCACTTTGAAGATCACAGAGAAGATCGAAGAATATTGTGCTTTTGCTTACAGTACATCAGGGCAATATGTAGAGGCCAGAAAATCGCGTATTTCAAGAGGCGCTCAAGATCTTTAGCACTTTGCGGAATGGTTTTCATCACACCCACCATTTCTAGTTTTTGATGGCACTATGTCAATAAGTACAGGATTAACAAGAGATGAAAGAACTGATCCTCATAATGCTTAAGAAGTTGGAATTGGTTCAGTTTCAAATTATTGTTGGCGACAATTTTGCGAAAGTCAGGTTTCAAAGAAAGAAAAGAGTCAAGCCACTAGGAGCTACCATGATGGGAGTAAGAACTAGAGATTTTGCATGTTCAGCTGATCCTGAGATGTAATTTAGAAGAATTTCATATGCTAAGAAATCTCAAGAACAGTTTAAACAAAACTTTCAGCATGAACTAGCTCCTCATCCCTTGGCACTGTTTGATGAATCTGGAATGCGCAAAACCCAGAAATCTTC
Source organism: Macrobrachium rosenbergii (assembly GCF_040412425.1). NCBI lineage: Eukaryota > Metazoa > Arthropoda > Malacostraca > Decapoda > Palaemonidae > Macrobrachium > Macrobrachium rosenbergii. The sequence continues at coordinate 80,728,277 of NC_089743.1, forward strand.
ACTTTATGAAGCATTTTCACCTGTATGTGATATTGTGATTGGAGATACAGTTTATGCTACTGATGGGGGGTTTCTTATTCATCGAGTTGTTTGACATCAGCGAGAGAATTTTTCAGTAATTCTGGACAAGTATGCTGAATATGTGAAGAAGCACTACAAGGAGACTGCCATCATTGTCTTTGATGGGTATCCAGAAAATCTAGAAGATAAAGGTACTAAAGGTGGTGAAAGTGCTCGTCAAATGAGTTGTGCTACCAGAGACACCATATTTGATGAAACTATGCCAGCAGCAACAAGTCAGAGTAAATTTCTTTCAAACGAGCGGACTTATCACAAAGCTTATCACAAAGTTGACCTCTTGAGGGATTTGCTGTAAAACAAGCTGATGAAGATGCAGACACATTAATTGTTAATAACAGCCATTAAGGAATCCTCCAAGACTGACTCAGTAACAATAGTTGGAAAGAGATGTAGACATTCTGGTAATCCTGACCGCATTAGCAGGATCAAAAAATAACATAAACTTCCTAAAACAAGGTAAAGGAAAAACAGGGAACAAACTGTATACATAAGCCTCCATGAAGTATGGATCAGTCATAAAAGACAACATTCATTTCTTGCATGCATTTAGTGGGGCTGGTACCACCTCTGCCTTTTCAAACAAACGAAACTTAAGTTTGTAAATCTCTTGGAAAAGCATGAAGAACTTCAGGAACTTGTAGCTGTGTTTAAGAAACCACTTGCAGATCCTGCAAAGATTGTTGCGGCAGGAAAATCTTTCATCCTTCAGTTATATGGGAACAAACGGTGTGAATCCCTTGGCGACTTAAAAAATCAATGTTTTGCCAAATCAATAAGTAAAAGTAGGCCTACATTTACCTTGGCTTCCTTGCCTCCCTCAGACACCGCTGCTCGATTTCACTCTACGCATTTATCTTCAAGTTCAAAAATGGTTAGGAATTGACTTGCCACCTACAGATTGCGGTTGGAAGGTGACTGGGAATGGACTAGCCCCAATCACTGCAGATAAAGACCCTGCTCCTCTAGATCTTCTAAACATTATATAATGCAAATGTCGCAAAGGATGTATGACAGCCACTCGCAGTTGTAGAAGGGCAGGATTGAAATGCTCCGTAATATGTAGGTCATGTAAAGCGTTATCTGTACCAACTCTGATGTAAATAGAGGAGGAGGACTATGATGACCCCACGGATGAAATGCTAGAAAAGGATGTGCTAGAAGGGATAACCCATGAAGCAGAGTAAAGTTAAGCTCAGATAGTTATCATAAATTATGCACTTTGGGTGGATGGTTGGGTGTAAGGTTGGTAACTCCGCCAGTGCGTATTCACTGCCTGTCTTAAGCCGGAATAAAAGAGAAAGGACACATCCGGAAGAAAATTTTCCTAGGTACTTCAAGTAACGGCACCCATGAATAAAACAGTAAGAACCCTCTCGTGCGTGTAGCATCAAAACCATGTAATATACTAAAAAGGTGTGTAGAACATGTTTTCTAGAGAATTTTACGTAGAATAATTTGTATTTCCGTACATTTGCCTGTCAAATAATTATTAAGCGAGATATATACAAAAAAATTTTTGGCCGCCATTTTTTCAAGATGGCGGCCAAATCCGGGGCGACAGAGGGGTGCAAATTTAAATGTTATTAGGTACCCCATTATGAAGGTGATAAAGCAAATTGCAGCTTTCCGTAATTTTTTCCTTTATAAATCACCATTTGACTGGCCTATGCATACATGTATATGCAAAAGTCACTAGCTTAAAAACAATCTAGTAGATATATACCTATTACAGAGAACAAGAACCATATAATCTTAAAAGCACAGCACAGCCCAACAACTTTACGAAATCTTTTGAACAGTATATGTAAAATTGCAAAGAGAACCATAATTGACAACCTTTTTAACTTAGATTAATATACCAGATCAAATTTAACATCTTATTAAACAAATATATTCTCAGTAATAAGCATCTTTACGGGATTATTGAATTTAACCAGAATTCTAGAATATTACAACAAAATCATTGTTAGCCCTCGACGATCAGACATTCTCGGCCAACGTAGCAACACAGAAATTTACACGACGGATCTAAACATTATCTTAAATAAAAAGAAAAACATACGGAAATCCCATGATTTATACTTTTATGCTTGTCTAATGATATATATATATATATATATATATATATATATATATACATATACATACATACATACATATACATATATATAATCATCGTAACATTATTAACATAAGTGTTCAGATCAGATCACATCCATTTTCCATAGTTTGAAATTATGCATTGTGTACATAAAGCGTGCTTCTATTTTCAGTGATAATGGAGAAGAGGCAAGCTGGAAGACCTTTGGGATTTATGGAGAGAGTGCTTGACATAGGTAAGAGAGACCCAAATAAAGCAGTATGCCATAATCCAAAAGTATTACAAACGTCAGTTGCCGGGCAAACGGTTTCGAAAAAGCAGGCTGAGCAACAACAACCTAAGAAAATGTGTCAACTTTTCAACAGAACTAGATACGCCAGCGACTGCAGCTCCATAGATCCCTGTTTCTTCGACATCTACAGGTCAGGTCGTCGTTACGTCAGATGCGAGCCTTGTTTTAGACACCCTAATATTGTAAAGCAGCATCTGCCAACGAAGAGGATTCCTCTTATTGCCCAGGAGTGTGGAACGCTTTACAACAAGGCCTCCATGATCAAACATAGAAAAGAAGTCTGTCACCAGGAGGCTCTTAAGGTGCACCACCAAGAATCTTCATCGTTTTCAAAATCAAACACAGAGGGTGTTGAAAAGGTTAAGGATGTTCGAACTGAAGACGACGAAGTAATAGCTGATGAAGTTGGAAGGGTAATGATTCAATTATACCAAGACGCCAAACAGTTAAATCTTATTCCACGTTCTTTCAGTGGGATCATTTCAACGTCAAATCTAGCTTCAACATTTAACATGAATAGAGCCCACGTTCCTCTAATATCCGCTGACTCTTTTGCCCCCCAGCATGACACTCTAGATCCCCTGGAATATTTGCAATGCATTGTGGAGAGTGATGAAAATCACCACATAAGAGAGGAGATCCGTGACGCAGTGGCATTGTCTTTGCATTGCAGTGGAAATGTTGATAAAATGGGGATTGATAAGTTCTATGTAAGAGTAAAAGTTGTGACAAAGACAGCCGATGTCAAGGTATATTTCCTTGGTGTTGGTGAACCCTTTGAAAGAAGTGCAAAAAGCGTGATGAGTGCTCTTGAGTCAGCCTGTTCAAAAACTGTTGGCACTGATTTTTTCAAGACGGTTGTAGAGAAAACATCATCAATAGTTGTTGATGGTATAAGTTTAGATGTAAAGGAGAGAGAAACACTGTGGTCACTGATGAGGCAACTGCAGAAAGTAATGTCTAGTCCGTTTCAAGATCTGCCCCCTCTGCTGACAAACTGGTGTAACGTTCACCGATCAGATTTAGCTTGGGAGTCGGTTAGTCAGTCAGTCGAAGAAGTTAATCATGTTTTTCAGAATTTGATCTCTATATGTCGCTTATTTCATCAGTCGAGTATCCGTTTAAGAGAGCTACGGGAAATATCCGAGGAAAATAACCAGACTTTTAAAAGTCTTCCAAGAGTTTTTGAAATCAAGTGGAGTGATTTCACTGCAAATACTTTATCTACGATATTGTTGATGTGGTCGCCACTGACATTGTACGCCCAGAGATCGCAGGATAAAGAACCATCTATAACTCTTAGCTTTTTTAAAAAAATTGATAACCTTCATATGCTGACCTTTTTAGCAGATGTCCTCTCTCTTTTCTCAAGTTACCAAGAAAACTTGATGAGGGAAAGTGTGACTCTTGTCGATATTATGAAAGAAACAGAAGAGGTAAAGAAGATTTTGTCTTCTTTAATTAAGACGCCACTTTTAGGGGGCTGGGTCGCCACATTAGAAGAAGAGCTTGTAAATGATGACGGCACTGGTATGCTGCTACATGGATTTCTCTTGTCTAAGTCAGCAGCTACTTTCCGGTGTGTTGTAGATGACAAAATGGCAATCAGAACTAAAGTTGTTAAGTCTCTGGTGAATTTTTTAGAGCAGAACCTTGAGATTGATGAAGGAGTGAACTCTATTAAGTCGTTTGTTACACTGAGTAATTTTCCTAACTTGAAAGCTGTGCACAACACCTTGTGCTCAGACCTCGAAGTGGAACAGTTAGAACTAGAATACGTAAAACTCGTAAGGGCGAATAATGTGAACAACATCAGGAAGTTAAGCCTCCATGGCTTGGTTCAAGTGCTGGCGTCATCTAACCCCAGTCCACTACTCATGACAGCTTATTCTCGAATTTTAGCAGCTAAACATTACTGGACAGACTGTAAGGACATGAGTTCATTAAGCAACAAATTGGATACTCCGGGAAAACTTACCGTGTCTGCAGAAGTGCAAAGCCTGTATCTTTACGTGCATTACAACTTGCCAGCAATGTGCGAATGGGAACCAAAGCGAGCTGTAACCCTCTGGCGCAAGAGAAACAGTTCCAGAGTGAAAAGCACTCGTCGATGAAAGCGCCTTTAACTACTGTAGTTGGATCACAGTGATAACATAAGGCCCTGTCCACACTAGCGGGCACTGCCCGACGGGCAAACACTGTTCCCATAACCGTTCCATTGTACTGACTGACCGAGTATGGATCCAGCAGGATGCAGTTGTCTGGTAACACTGCTTGAGAAGCAAGAGAAAATACAAACAGCTGGAAGTGCCCGACGGGCATGCCTGCTAGTGTGGACAGGGCCTTAGAGGTCATCAAAAACTAAACAGGAATAAAAATGGAGACATTAGGCAATGCTAAGATGATGACAACAATTTACCCCATATGTATTAGCATAATTGATAAATACCATAGTGTTTACACACTTTTGACAAGTGTTCATTCTAAATTAATATTATTGTAATCTTAGTGTTTAATTTCTAAAGAATACTTTCAACATAAATATTTAAATCTGGGTGCCAATAAATCAGATAAACCTTTTTATGTCAAATTTTTTGTTTGTGGATAGTAGGATTCACCATTAATGGTTCCATTGTACGCCTGCATTGGATTTAAAGAAAACAGAGTGTTTTATTAATGTCAGTTTGATATTTCACGTACTCTTTCAGTGTAAAGTATTCACAGATTATAAGTTTCCGTGAAACTACGTTTGAGGACGAAAGTTGGTTTTTGTAACTTAATTTTTGTAGCCAAGAAATCTCATGTGTAATATTCAGTGAGTAAATGTTTGGAAACAACTAACCTCTTACTTGAAACACAACCTGTTGCAGAACTGACTCGTTCAATTTTCCATTTAATGTATAGAGGATATGATACTCTTGAAGAGTCTGGGAACCTCTCTGCCTACTGACCAAGGAAACATTGGCCGTAGGGTTCTACCTTAGACCTAACATTACAGAACTGTTAACCAAAGGAACTCGCTTCCTGGCTGAAGAAAGAAAAGACAAGAAAATAATGACTGGATGTAATAACACAAAAGAGTTATAGTGTGTTCAGTAGTGTGGTGTAAAGGCTCTCTGGACAGTACTTTTGAATTAAGGAATCAAGTGAAGACAGACGCCATCTGTGGAGCTCAGATAAGGTGACTCCCAGATTTTAGTTTTGAAGGTGAAGGGCAACGTAATTAGCGCAATCTATATCTATACAGATATGAAACGAAGGTCATTTCTTGACAGTGTTGCCAAAATCAAAGCTAAATCCCCAGGCTTTTAGTCTGTTGTGTCCTGATATGGCAACAATATAATCACATTAAAGATGTTTGATTTCATTGAATATCCAGTTAGTACGGTTAATCTCGCGATTAAGAGATTATATAATTTTTATTAACAAGGGCATAATTCTTGAATCTGCATTCGGGCTCATCAGCAAGTTGCATCTTCTCACCTGTGAGAGATGAGAATGTAGACATTTTTCTGCAACAACTGCACCTATTTCAGGAAGGGAAACTCTAATCCCACGATTCATATGAGGTGAAGTAACTGCTGATTGTGAGTGTAGGAAAAATGAGAAATGGACATTTTGTTGAAACTGTAGGAATTTATTCCTAACGGGAAATAACAGCTGATTTCCAAGTAGATTTGAAGAGAAACTGGAACAGAGATAGTGACCTATCCGGGAAGTCAGGTATTTTTTATAGCTAAGAATGTTACATACGTAATTAAAGAGAGAAGTAGGCCTCGCAAATTCATGTGAAAAAAACCTGTCATTCGGGTTTATGCTGAGGCCTATATACAGGCCTCGGTGACAACTAAATGATTTGATATGCATGCTTTTCTAAGAATAATTATTTTTCCTATTTTATTCTTGTACTGAAACGCACTTTTGAAAAATATAAGAATAAGTGAAATCTCTTCTTTCTGTATTTACCATTACCTCCTCTTACTTCTTCCTGATGAACACCATATTCTTTGGAAGCTTGAATTGCAAGTCGATAACCTCTGTGGGCTTGTTCCATATGATTAGGGTACATCCTCTGAATAATAGTAATAATAATTTGATATCATCACTTTCTCGTGATCTTAAAAGGAAAAATTATTCAGGCTGAAGAGGCCAACTAACCAAGTTGGAGAAAGCTTCCCGTATATATGAATTTATTACATACATACTACTGTACTGCGGAC